>NC_030680.2:10403270-10568270 GCF_000004195.4 Xenopus tropicalis
CCAAATCTATCCCCAACTGACCTTCTAGCTGGGCTTTCAGGTGTATTAGGTGAGCCAATAGGCATAGACTGGGCCCCTTAGCCTCTGCTTCAGGTCCCTCCCTCGCCAGGGAAGCCACTCCCACAGTTGGGGAACCAATGACATAGACTCTACCTCTCTTTTTTCCCTATGGATCCAACTGGCACTGTAGGAAGGTATGTTATCAGTCCAATAAGGTGACCCTGAAGTTATATGTGAGTTATAGTTCAATACAGTTGAATGTTCAAGACTCCAGCTTGGCTCTGTATACCCAGTACTACAGTCCTGGCCCAGTCCTTGCCGTAGGTGGGGGTACCCCAAGTTTCCCCCCCAAATCTATCTCCACCTGACCTTCTACCTGGGCTTTCAGGTGTATTAGGAGAGCCAATAGGCATAGACTGGGCCCTTTAGCCTCTGATTCAGGTCCCTCCCTCACCAGGGAAGCCACTCCCACAGTTGGGGAACCAATGACATCGACTCTACCTCCCTTTTGTCCTTATTTAGGTGGAATGGATCCAACTTGTGGCCCAGTTTTCCAACTGGCACTGTAGGAAGGTAAGTTATAAGTCCAATAAGGCAACCCTGAAGTCAGATGTGAGTTATAGTTCAATACAGTTGAATGTTCAAGACTCCAGCTTGGCTCTGCATACCCAGTACTACAGTCCCGGCCCAGTCCTTGCTCCATAGCTCACATCTGATGCAAGAGCTGCCTTATTGGATCTATGGGGGGATCCGTCCTTGGCCGGCGTTAGGGACTCTATAAACAGGAAGGCAGACAATGATGTGAATATGAGCCATATGTTAGGGTGGGACGCGCCTTCCTGGCTTTTATAATATTTATATATTTATTTGTATTTATTGTTATACTTTGTATTTATCTATTATTATCTTAATAACCCCCTGTTTGTATTAATGTATTCTACTGTACAGCGCTGCGTACATAAGTAGCACTTTATAAATAAAGTTATACATACATACATTTATATACTTCTATATCATTGTAATACTCCGGGGTTCTAGGTACCCCATGGGGCTTATTTGTGAACATTGGCCATAGCCACCAATCAGCAAGTAGTCCTACAAGCTATAAAATGAACCAAGTGGGACCCGACAGGTTGCTATTGGCAACTGCCCTGGTGCATGTTAGTAGCCATGTTAGTGAGTGAATGAGCCCTATCTTGTCCAATGGGGTGTGTAGACCTGATGTAATGGGACATTCCTGGTACATAGCTTGTGTTGTCCCTGTTTGTTTGGGCAGCCGGGAATGCCACTGTCAATAGCGCATCAGTATATAGAGGGGGGGGGGGTGTAGGTTCAGCTGGACCCTGTACACAGCCATAAAAAGGCCTCAACCCATTTAAAGGGGAAGTGTACCCTGGGAAGCTGCTTGGAATGTAAAGAGTTCCCCTTTAATATGAGCTTACTCATTCCCCAGGAGGAGCCATAGTGTGCATGTCAGGTCGGTGCAATTAGGCATGCCATTAGATAGCTCGTCAGGCAAGAAGGCTCGTTAGCATATTATAGGTAAATTGATATTAATGCGCCCGTCGGGTCGTGACCTGCAGTGACATTTCCTATTGCGTGGCCATTACAGTCCCAGCTGGGGGGGAACAAATAAGATGCACTTTGTTATGGGAGAGGAAGATGCCACTTACCCCCCCCCCCCCATAACTGCACAGTGGCATCTTCCCTGGTCTGAAGGTTTATTTCCTCTCATACAGAATAAAGATCTGTACCACCTGGCATAGGGCATGAGCATGGCAGAGGGGCACATGGTGGTGCCCAGGAACATAGCTTGGCACTTAAACACACAGGAGGGGTAATTCATCCTACTCGTATCCCTGTGTCCTGATGTACTGACATTTTAATGCCCCCTCCTGCCTGGCATATTCCTTCTGTATCCCCTGCCTGGCACCTCCCTTACTGTATCTCCTGCCTGGCACCTCCCTTACTGTATCTCCTGCCTGGCACCTCCCTTACTGTATCCCCTGCCTGGCACCTCCCTTACTGTATCCCCTGCCTGGCACCTCCCTTACTGTATCTCCTGCCTGGCACCTCCCTTACTGTATCCCCTGCCTGGCACCTCCCTTACTGTATCTCCTGCCTGGCACCTCCCTTACTGTATCCCCTGCCTGGCACCTCCCTTACTGTATCCCCTGCCCGGCACCTCCCTTACTGTATCTCCTGCCTGGCACCTCCCTTACTGTATCCCCTGCCTGGCACCTCCCTTACTGTATCCCCTGCCCGGCACCTCCCTTACTGTATCTCCTGCCTGGCACCTCCCTTACTGTATCTCCTGCCTGGCACCTCCCTTACTGTATCTCCCGCCTGGCACCTCCCTTACTGTATCCCCTGCCTGGCACCTCCCTTACTGTATCCCCTGCCCGGCACCTCCCTTACTGTATCCCCTGCCTGGCACCTCCCTTACTGTATCCCCTGCCTGGCACCTCCCTTACTGTATCCCCTGCCTGGCACCTCCCTTACTGTATCTCCTGCCTGGCACCTCCCTTACTGTATCTCCTGCCTGGCACCTCCCTTACTGTATCTCCTGCCTGGCACCTCCCTTACTGTATCTCCCGCCTGGCACCTCCCTTACTGTATCTCCCGCCTGGCACCTCCCTTACTGTATCTCCCGCCTGGCACCTCCCTTACTGTATCTCCCCGCCTGGCACCTCCCTTACTGTATCCCCTGCCTGGCACCTCCCTTACTGTATCCCCTGCCTGGCACCTCCCTTACTGTATCTCCTGCCTGGCACCTCCCTTACTGTATCCCCTGCCTGGCACCTCCCTTACTGTATCTCCCGCCGGGCACCTCCCTTACTGTATCTCCTGCCTGGCACCTCCCTTACTGTATCTCCCGCCTGGCACCTCCCTTACTGTTTCTCCTGCCTGGCACCTCCCTTACTGTTTCTCCTGCCTGGCACCTCCCTTACTGTATCTCCTGCCTGGCATCTCCCTTACTGTATCCCCTGCCTGGCACCTCCCTTACTGTATCTCCTCCCTGGCACCTCCCTTACTGTATCTCCTGCCTGGCACCTCCCTTACTGTATCCCCTGCCCGGCACCTCCCTTACTGTATCTCCTGCCTGGCACCTCCCTTACTGTATCTCCTGCCTGGCACCTCCCTTACTGTATCTCCTGCCTGGCACCTCCCTTACTGTATCTCCTGCCTGGCACCTCCCTTACTGTATCTCCTGCCTGGCATCTCCCTTACTGTATCTCCTGCCTGGCACCTCCCTTACTGTATCCCCTGCCTGGCACCTCCCTTACTGTATCTCCTGCCTGGCACCTCCCTTACTGTATCTCCTGCCTGGCACCTCCCTTACTGTATCTCCTACCAAGGCCAAGTGAGCCTTGGCACCATGACAGGCTGCAGGGATCACATACCAGGGGCAGAATCATGGGGCTAAATAGTGGATGGGGCAAACTGGAGGAAGAAGCAAAAAGGCACTTGGCTTCCTGAATCCAAGAGGGAATGGGACCAGACCTGGGATCCCTGGAGCACAAAGCTAGCACTTTTTTATTCCTATAAGTGAATGTGCCCCACCCCATGTGTCACAGACTGCGCCAGCTCGGCCCATTGTGTGGCTCCCACTGCCAACACTGCCGCCTTCTATTATTTATATAACCGAGAAATCACGTGAGTCTGATTCCATTACTGCGCGGGGAAGGGCCCCTCTCTCAGGGCCTGAAATCAGGTTTTCTGTATAATTTATTAGTGTGAGCGGTGGGGGGGGGGCCATCACTTAGGGACATGTCCCACACTGACAGGCACGCAGCACCCAAACCACTTAGTGCCATTATGTGCCCGCAACACGGAGATGTTACATCAGCACTGCCCACCCTCTGGGTGCCTTCCTCCTGTAATGTTTGAAAGCTAGGCATCAGTGCCAGGGCATGGCAATAATGGGTTAAATAGCTATCTGTATAACAGAACATTCTGTCACAGTGGCACAGATCCTATCTGATCCCCCCCATTGTAAGCAGCAGTCCTGCCCTGCTTTATGGCTGAGATTCTAGCTATCTGTATAACAGAGCATTCTGTCACAGTGGCACAGATCCTATCTGATCCCCCCCATTGTAAGCAGCAGTCCTGCCCTGCTTTATGGCTGAGATTCTAGCTATCTGTATAACAGAGCATTCTGTCCCAGTGGCACAGATCCTATCTGATCCCCCCCATTGTAAGCAGCAGTCCTGCCCTGCTTTATGGCTGAGATTCTAGCTATCTGTATAACAGAGCATTCTGTCACAGTGGCACAGATCCTATCTGATCCCCCCATTGTAAGCAGCAGTCCTGCCCTGCTTTATGACTGAGATTCTAGCTATCTGTATAACAGAGCATTCTGTCACAGTGGCACAGATCCTATCTGATCCCCCCCATTGTAAGCAGCAGTACTGCCCTGCTTTATGGCTGAGATTCTAGCTATCTGTATAACAGAGCATTCTGTCACAGTGGCACAGATCCTATCTGATCCCCCCCATTGTAAGCAGCAGCCCTGCCCTGCTTTATGGCTGAGATTCTAGCTATCTGTATAACAGAGCATTCTGTCACAGTGGCACAGATCCTATCTGATCCCCCCATTGTAAGCAGCAGTCCCGCCCTGCTTTATGGCTGAGATTTTAGCTATCTGTATTACAAAGCAGAGTATTTAGACTTCTAATAGTGAAATAGCAATTAATACACAGAAACAAGAATTTATGAGTATTTGGTGCCAGTGACAGATCCCAGGACACCTGTCTGGACCAATCAGAAAGCACCACCCACCTGTTAGAGCAAATAAAGAGAGGGTAGAGGGCAGCCAATAACGGCATTTGTTACGACAAAGTGTTTCATTAAATAGCAGACAGAGACACATGGAGGTGGAAGGTCCTAACGGCCAAAGGTTTCTAGAAGACGAGCAGACGAACTCGATGTCCAACTGTTTTATGTCAGAAAGGGATCAGGGATGTTTAGGGGAACTATATTTAGCTTATTTCAACTGACTTGTCATATGTATTGGCGCCATGAATTCAGCAGCACCATAAATCTCAGGCACAATTCTGTCTTCTAGTCACATCAGGAGCAGCAGTGCCATAAAGTGAAATGGAAGTCATGTTCCAATTGTCATAATGAATTGTGCTTAGTACAGGGGAATCCCTATGTGCAATAGTTTTATGGTATCTCTCTGTACAGGCTATGAGCAAACTTAGGGGGCTGTTCCTGCTGAATTGTGCTTAGTACAGGGGAATCCCTATGTGCCATAGTTTTATGGTATCTCTCTGTACAGGCTATGAGCAAACTTAGGGGGCTGTTCCTGCTGAATTGTGCTTAGTACAGGGGAATCCCTATGTGCCATAGTTTTATGGTATCTCTCTGTACAGGCTATGAGCAAACTTAGGGGGCCGTTCCTGCTGAATTGTGCTTAGTACAGGGGAATCCCTATGTGCCATAGTTTTATGGTATCTCTCTGTACAGGCTATGGGCAAACTTAGGGGGCTGTTCCTGCTGAATTGTGCTTAGTACAGGGGAATCCCTATGTGCCATAGTTTTATGGTATCTCTCTGTACAGGCTATGAGCAAATTTAGGGGGCTGTTCCTGCTGAATTGTGCTTAGTACAGGGGAATCCCTATGTGCCATAGTTTTATGGTATCTCTCTGTACAGGCTATGAGCAAACTTAGGGGCTGTTCCTGCTGAATTGTGCTTAGTACAGGGGAATCCCTATGTGCAATAGTTTTATGGTATCTCTCTGTACAGGCTATGAGCAATTTGGGGGCTGTTCCTGCTGAATTGTGCTTAGTACAGGGGAATCCCTATGTGCCATAGTTTTATGGTATCTTTCTGTACAGGCTATGGGCAAACTTAGGGGGCTGTTCCTGCTGAATTGTGCTTAGTACAGGGGAATCCCTATGTGCCATAGTTTTATGGTATCTCTCTGTACAGGCTATGAGCAAACTTAGGGGGCTGTTCCTGCTGAATTGTGCTTAGTACAGGGGAATCCCTATGTGCCATAGTTTTATGGTATCTCTCTGTACAGGCTATGAGCAAACTTAGGGGCTGTTCCTGCTGAATTGTGCTTAGTACAGGGGAATCCCTATGTGCAATAGTTTTATGGTATCTCTCTGTACAGGCTATGAGCAATTTGGGGGCTGTTCCTGCTGAATTGTGCTTAGTACAGGGGAATCCCTATGTGCCATAGTTTTATGGTATCTCTCTGTACAGGCTATGAGCAAACTTAGGGGGCTGTTCCTGCTGAATTGTGCTTAGTACAGGGGAATCCCTATGTGCCATAGTTTTATGGTATCTCTCTGTACAGGCTATGAGCAAACTTAGGGGGCTGTTCCTGCTGAATTGTGCTTAGTACAGGGGAATCCCTATGTGCCATAGTTTTATGGTATCTCTCTGTACAGGCTATGAGCAAACTTAGGGGGCTGTTCCTGCTGAATTGTGCTTAGTACAGGGGAAACCCTATGCTGCCATAGTTTTATGGTATCTCTCTGTACAGGCTATGAGCAAACTTAGGGGGCTGTTCCTGCTGAATTGTGCTTAGTACAGGGGAATCCCTATGCTGCCATAGTTTTATGGGATCTCTCTGTACAGGCTATGAGCAAACTTAGGGGGCTGTTCCTGCTCTTTCCTCACTAAGATTTTCTAATTGCATTTGGGGATGTGCGCTCATCTGAACAAGCATTACTTGACCTTTAATATCCACTGTATTTCTACTGAGCATTGACTGAAATATAAAGGGAACATAAAGCCAAATTACCAGCCGGGTATCTCTCAGCCTTATCATGGTGCATCTGCCTTGGCCAATAGGACACCCTGTCTGTTCTTCCCTGGCTTCAGCAACTTGGCTCGTTAGTGTTCGTTAGTATCTGAGCAGAACAGATTGTGGGGGCTCTCACTTTCTCTGGACCTGGGGGGGGGGGCGGATCTCGGATCACTAATGGTTTGACGCAGTAATCAGTTCGTGGCACCACCGAGCTCCAGAAGGCAAAGGAACCCTCCTGCAGACGAATGCCCCCCTGCTGTTGAGAAACGTGGGCCAAGGTGGCAAATAATTCTGAGCCTGGTCCAATGGCAGAGTCTGGGCCCTGGTACTGCAAGTGCTCTGGACCAGGGAAAAACTGGTAAAGTGTCCCAGAGCACAGCCGTCGCTTGTCTGATTGCTGCAGAAGCTCTCGGCCAGAGGGCTGACACTTATAAGCCTTGCACTAGCCAGGATAATGATTGGCATTGCTTCTCCAAGAGGTTCTGCAGCAGCCTGCAACTGAACCATACGGGCACTGGCTGGTCCAACATACAGTACAGATGGTGCCAACTGAAGGCGCTGCACTGGTATAGGGCAGATGTAGTGCAAGGGTGCCCGAGTTTCAGGCCAGACCACTGTTAACCTGTGCTGATTATTTTCAAACACAGCGACAGGGCACAGTAACTGACAAATAAACTTGCGTTATGCCTCCACCTTGTGGTGAGTCAAGATAACTGCAGCAATTAAAGGTCAAGTCACAGTTATTTTCATTCACACATTCTGCAAAGTTTGCCCAGGTCGACTAACCCACAGCCAAAGGGCTCAGCTGTGGCACTTTCAGCTCTTGTTAAACTATAACTCTCATCATAACTGCAGGTTTAGTAACATCATGTGAACAAAGTACCACATTTGCCCATTCCCACACCTTGTGTCTCAACCCTTTCTCCTTGTAGAGTGTAAGCTCTTTTGGGCCGGGCTCTCTTCCCCTCCTGTATCGGTTATTGGTTGCTTTATATGTTACTCTGTATGTCCAATGTATGAAACCCACTTATTGTACAGCGCTGCGGGATATGTTGGCGCTTTATAAATAAATGTTGACAATAATAATAACAATAACATCTGCCTCTGATGCAATTACACTTTTCCCTTTTGCCCCGAGGGAGGGGGGGGATTCCATTCCCCAAGACATTTGTCTTCTCTCCTTTCTTTTTCTAAGGGGGAGTAATTAAAGTTTTGCCTTCTTGCCCTTCTGCCTAGATCTAAGGACCGCCAAGTTGGCAGAGGTTGTCTTAAAAAGCCACAGCCAATATTGCAGAAAGTTCCCCCCTTGGCACTCTGGCGATTTCCATTGCTGCAAGCAGGGTGGTTCATTCCCTATGCAGGCAGCCTGTCCAATCACAGTCCTGTATAGTGGGAGCTTACAATAGGGGCGGGCACAAGGACTCCATATGAGGCACCCTGGGATTAACTCTTGCTCTGCCATAGTCTAAGGCTGAAACACAGGGGCTGCTGTTTTATGTCTTGGAAGCGACAGGGTTAACGGTGCCGTAAAGAAGATTTACGATTTGAGAATCGGTTTAATACAAATGATTTTGGGAAACAAAAGGACAAATAAAGGGAAAGTAATGGATCTGTCAGAAGGAAGGTCTCCTAGCGATGAAAAGGGGGCGACGGCACTGGCAGTGAAGGGGTGTAGCTGTATGGGGAATGAGTTTCCTAGAAGCACAGCTTGGGGGGGGGGGGGGTTAATGTCCCAAAAGATGCTGTAGAGAGGCCTGAACCTCAGCTGAGAGGGGTAAAACCAAGAATGTCTTTGATACTCCCAGGCAGCAATTCATACTGGGACCTGAATACAGGTGCTATGAGGTCCACTGGGGGGCAATTTCTGACCCTATAAAGCTTGTTGGAGGTGGGCAAATAATATAATTGTAAAAATAATATAAATATTTTTATTATAAATAATAAAAGCATCAGACCCTAGGCCGGTGTGTATACTGTCTAATGCAAGCATTGTTTCCAATAAATAGGTTAAGCTGATCACCTTCCCAACAGCTTTATAGTCAGGGCCCCCCCAAATCCTGCTTTAGGGCCCAGTAGCTTCCTGGTACAGCCCTGGCTGATTAAGGAGAAATATGTGAAATATGTGAAAGTAAAGACTCGACAGGGTTGTAGGAACTTGTCTGGGTCGCTCAGGATAAAGCAATTCTATCCTAGGGAATAAAGTTACAGGGAAATCTATGGAAGGATAGAAACAAAAGGGAAAGATCTACTGCCCTCTAGTGGCACAACTGCAATGGTGCACACATTGCCCCAGGGCTACCCCCCCAGCACACACAGCCAACGGCAATAAACACTGAAATACAACAACAATGCTGAACCCTTTAATTATGAAATTACACGCGTTACATAAAACATCAGTTCTGCTTATGCAATTGGGGGTCCCCCACTGTGGAATTATTTAGACATAAGGGGGCACAATAAAATGGCAGTTTCTGTCTGGTGCCGTGCCGGGACGCTTGCCATTGGCAATTGAATCCAAGTGACCCCCAGATCTCAAACGCTTAACCCCTTATGCTCACACCTCCATAAAGTATGATTCTTCCAGGTATCATGGGAATGTGGCAAACAAGACGAATCCAAAGGAGTTCGGAGTCTCTCATGTGTCTTATCCCATAAGGGTCCATTGTCTTATTTAGCAGGACTTCCCTATGACTTTGGGGAAAGCAGTTTCCATGTTTCCGGAGGCTTTTCTGCCCCCTACTCTTCTCTAAAAATAAACACCATCATCGTGCCAACAAATCCCTCCCCCCCTCAATGGGCAGGGTTCAGTCCACAAACAGGAAGTAAATATTACAACCAATAAGAACAAAGAAAATGTACTTCAATGATTAAATTCTATCAAGCTATAAAAAAAACAAAACCCTAAATCCGTGAATGTTATAAAATATCACATTTATCAATATCGCTCCATTACTTTGCCTTTAAACGAACCTCTGACGAGTATACAGGAATTCCACTTGATCCTGCCCCTGTCTGTACAAGAGTTTGCCCACCCGGGGGGGTATTCTCTGCATACTGATAGCCCAGCCTACACCAGCAGCAAATTAACGTTACTAAGGGCAACCAATTTATTTACAGACACAACTAAATATTTTTTTTTGTTCTTTTTTTTACAGAAATAAAAGTATCTATTCAGTAAGGGTCTGGTCCTCCCCCCTATATCACATATTTATATATATTTATACATTGTTCCCCCTTGTGCCCCAAAACAAAAATACTACTTTCTACTTTGCCTTTATCCTAGCTGGGGGGGGCGGGGTTTTAAGACACTTGGTGCAACGGATCAAAAATACCTAGTACAGGGGTACAAAAAAACAGAAAAAAACCCCAATATGTGTCTATTAAGTCCTTGTGGAGGGGGCATCTATATATACATGGTGGCTTTTTTGGGGGACCACCTGGCGAATCCCTTCCAAGGGGATGCTGAGGGTTACAGGGGTACAGCTTATTCTCAGTATTTGGGGACTTTGGTGTAGTCTTCGCTTTGAATGCTGCGGCACAGGCACATGGAAAGAATGAGACCCAGGAGCTGTAAGGGTTAAAATAAATACGCGTGAGTTCGGACACAGGGTAGTCACACAGCAGTTTGGGATAAATACAAACCATGGAATATGGATTAAGGAAAGAAATGGTAAGAGTGTGTTGTATGGGTACCATTAACCCCCGGCATGCACATATAGCTAACTACACAACCACAATGGGCCAAATTGATCAAATATGTAATTGTCCTGAATTTAAGATGCCAACTCCTGTGTGTGGCATTTGACCTACCTCAATGACTGCTACTCCCACGCAGACGCCCAGAATGATGCCAAGGTTATCCTGTAGCCAGCTCTCCACTCCCTGCATGCAGCCCTGCAACACAGCATGGGTAGGGCACAGAGTCAGTATACAGCACCAGGGGGCGCCACCACCATAGCAACTTAGGCTTCCTGGCGTTACTCACCGTTTGATACACAGCGGACTCCACGGTACCATTGTATTGGCAGAAGCCGTTGGGAGAACTCTGGTTCTTCATACAAGAGCAAGGATACTGATTGGTGGAGTTCTGGACCACAGTGTTGGCAGTCCAGTTCTGATAGTTAGTCCAACCGCAGCAACGGAGCTGGTAAAGGAAGCAGCACAGAGAAAATGTAATGACCTGGCAAGGTGGTACGACCAGTCCTGTGCCCAGATACCAGTCCCGCCTACAAATACTAGGAGCCAATAGTCCAAACCCACAGTGTCCTGGAGATGCCACCCTCAAAACATTCCTGTCATATAAGTTGTGCCACCATCTAGTATCTGTAGGGGTGCTTATAATATTAGTATCTGTAGGGGTATCTGTAGGGGTGCTTATAATATTAGTATCTGTAGGGGTATCTGTAGGGGTGCTTATGATATTAGTATCTGTAGGGGTATCTGTAGGGGTGCTTATAGTATTAGTATCTGTAGGGGTGTCTGTAGGGGTGCTTATGATATTAGTATCTGTAGGGGTATCTGTAGGGGTGCTTATAATATTAGTATCTGTAGGGGTATCTGTAGGGGTGCTTATAATATTAGTATCTGTAGGGGTGTCTGTATGGGTGCTTATAATATTAGTATCTGTAGGGGTGCTTATGATATTAGTATCTGTAGGGGTATCTGTAGGGGTGCTTATGATATTAGTATCTGTAGGGGTATCTGTAGGGGTGCTTATGATATTAGTATCTGTAGGGGTATCTGTAGGGGTGCTTATAATATTAGTATCTGTAGGGGTGCTTATGATATTAGTATCTGTAGGGGTATCTGTAGGGGTGCTTATAATATTAGTATCTGTAGGGGTGTCTGTATGGGTGCTTATAATATTAGTATCTGTAGGGGTGCTTATGATATTAGTATCTGTAGGGGTATCTGTAGGGGTGCTTATGATATTAGTATCTGTAGGGGTATCTGTAGGGGTGCTTATGATATTAGTATCTGTAGGGGTATCTGTAGGGGTGCTTATGATATTAGTATCTGTAGGGGTATCTGTAGGGGTGCTTATAATATTAGTATCTGTAGGGGTATCTGTAGGGGTGCTTATGATATTAGTATCTGTAGGGGTATCTGTAGGGGTGCTTATGATATTAGTATCTGTAGGGGTATCTGTAGGGGTGCTTATGATATTAGTATCTGTAGGGGTATCTGTAGGGGTGCTTATAATATTAGTATCTGTAGGGGTGCTTATAATATTAGTATCTGTAGGGGTGCTTATGATATTAGTATCTGTAGGGGTATCTGTAGGGGTGCTTATGATATTAGTATCTGTAGGGGTATCTGTAGGGGTGCTTATGATATTGGTATCTGTAGGGGTATCTGTAGGGGTGCTTATGATATTAGTATCTGTAGGGGTATCTGTAGGGGTGCTTATGATATTAGTATCTGTAGGGGTATCTGTAGGGGTGCTTATAATATTAGTATCTGTAGGGGTGCTTATAATATTAGTATCTGTAGGGGTGCTTATGATATTAGTATCTGTAGGGGTATCTGTAGGGGTGCTTATGATATTAGTATCTGTAGGGGTATCTGTAGGGGTGCTTATGATATTAGTATCTGTAGGGGTTGCTTATGATATTAGTATCTGTAGGGGTGCTTATGATATTAGTATCTGTAGGGGTATCTGTAGGGGTGCTTATGATATTAGTATCTGTAGGGGTATCTGTAGGGGTGCTTATAATATTAGTATCTGTAGGGGTATCTGCAGGGGTGCTTATGATATTAGTATCTGTAGGGGTATCTGTAGGGGTGCTTATAATATTAGTATCTGTAGGGGTATCTGTAGGGGTGCTTATGATATTAGTATCTGTAGGGGTGCTTATAATATTAGTATCTGTAGGGGTGTCTGTAGGGGTGCTTATGATATTAGTATCTGTAGGGGTATCTGTAGGGGTGCTTATAATATTATTATCTGTAGGGGTATCTGTAGGGGTGCTTATAATATTATTATCTGTAGGGGTATCTGTAGGGGTGCTTATGATATTAGTATCTGTAGGGGTATCTGTAGGGGTGCTTATGATATTAGTATCTGTAGGGGTATCTGTAGGGGTGCTTATAATATTAGTATCTGTAGGGGTGTCTGTAGGGGTGCTTATGATATTAGTATCTGTAGGGGTATCTGTAGGGGTGCTTATAATATTATTATCTGTAGGGGTATCTGTAGGGGTGCTTATGATATTAGTATCTGTAGGGGTATCTGTAGGGGTGCTTATGATATTAGTATCTGTAGGGGTATCTGTAGGGGTGCTTATAATATTAGTATCTGTAGGGGTGCTTATGATATTAGTATCTGTAGGGGTATCTGTAGGGGTGCTTATAATATTAGTATCTGTAGGGGTATCTGTAGGGGTGCTTATGATATTAGTATCTGTAGGGGTATCTGTAGGGGTGCTTATAATATTAGTATCTGTAGGGGTGTCTGTAGGGGTGCTTATATTAGTATCTGTAGGGGTGCTTATGATATTAGTATCTGTAGGGGTATCTGTAGGGGTGCTTATGATATTAGTATCTGTAGGGGTATCTGTAGGGGTGCTTATAATATTAGTATCTGTAGGGGTATCTGTAGGGGTGCTTATAATATTAGTATCTGTAGGGGTATCTGTAGGGGTGCTTATGATATTAGTATCTGTAGGGGTATCTGTAGGGGTGCTTATAATATTATTATCTGTAGGGGTATCTGTAGGGGTGCTTATGATATTAGTATCTGTAGGGGTATCTGTAGGGGTGCTTATGATATTAGTATCTGTAGGGGTATCTGTAGGGGTGCTTATGATATTAGTATCTGTAGGGGTATCTGTAGGGGTGCTTATGATATTAGTATCTGTAGGGGTATCTGTAGGGGTGCTTATGATATTAGTATCTGTAGGGGTATCTGTAGGGGTGCTTATGATATTAGTATCTGTAGGGGTATCTGTAGGGGTGCTTATGATATTAGTATCTGTAGGGGTATCTGTAGGGGTGCTTATGATATTAGTATCTGTAGGGGTGCTTATGATATTAGTATCTGTAGGGGTATCTGTAGGGGTGCTTATGATATTAGTATCTGTAGAGGCTTATGATATTGGGTGTCTGTGAGGGGACTTTGATACTGGGTATCTGCCACACATCTTACATATATCCAGTGCCACTAACTCACCCAACAGATAAAGAAATATCACTGCTTTTGGCATAGCTAGAGGAAGCAGACCCCGCGGTAGCAGGGAGGGAGGGGGGGGCCTTGACTGCGGGGTCTGCTTCCTCTATTGCCGTGAAGAACTCCCACCCCACCGCCCGCTCTTCAACCCAACCCAAAATCCCAACAGAACCCCCTCCTACACGTCTCTTTCTTCTTCCGTACTAGTGATCCTTGGTACTTACATTTGTCTGGATATAATCCCAGGTGGTCTCGGCGCTTGTGTTCTTTCCATCCTCATAGTCATAAGTGACAATCAGTTCATGGATTATGGAGGACATCTCAGTCTTGAGCTGTTTGAGGGACAGGAGAAAGGGGGAGATTGGGTCGTTTCAGGTCCCTTACATTGGTACCGAGCAGAAGGGGAGTAGAGAAAGTGGTACTTGAGGGCTACGAACCAACTCGGGGGCCACAGAAGCAGGAGAAAAGCTAAAGTGGTCAAGTTTAAAGGAACTAAAGTGGTACGAATCAAGACGACCAATCACAAATCTCCTTACCGTATCTCTCTGTAAGTAAATCAGAATTCCGGCTGCAACTTGGGCAATCAGGATAATCAGCAGGAAGGAAAAATACTGCAAAAAAAAACCCAACAGATGGCCAGTTAGCACATAGGCTGCGTATGGAGTTCAAAAGAAACAAGTGCTGGACCAAAGGATAACTTAGATGCATCTAGTAACCCATAGCAACCAATCAGCAGTTAGCTTGTATTGGTTTCTACAGTTAGACTAGTAAAAGTAAACACCTGATTTACCGGTTACAATGAAATCTATGTGTGTGTTTGTTACCTACCAGCCCCAACAGGCAACGGATCTCATTCACTGCCCCCAAGCAGCCCAGGAATCCCATCACCATCGTGAAACCCCCCACGGCGATCAGTATGTAGGAGCCGGTTCTGAGATACGAAGAGGAGGTCTCTGTGGGCAAATGAAGCAAAGAGTGTGATACACACAGAAAATGAATATCCGATTATTGTTATTGTTGTTTACTCCAGTGCAGCATGGAGAAGCCTTTAGCAAGATGGCCACCTACTCTGAGTGCGGAGAGTGGAATGTTGGGCTTACGGCTCAGTGGGTGGGTCCTGTGTGGCATTAGATATGTACAGGGTCTTATGGGAGTCTTTTCTCACTGTGCTTAGAAGCAGTTTAATGTCTCTATAGGTGGCCTACAGAATTCCCTCTCCATAAGGAAATATCTTCCACTCCAGCTGATGCCGGGTAGCTTGGTACTTACGCAGGACCGCTATAAAGCTGGTTTTGTCCACCAGTATCCATATTCCAAATCCTAGGATCACAGCGCCCAGAATCTGAGGGGACAAAAATCAAATGATATCAGAGCCTGTCACTGCCCCCTAGTGAACAAGGTTGGAATTGCACAGTATTGGCGTAGATATACAGTATGGTCTCTCCCTCTAAAGTCTATGAGCACTCAAGCTGTTCCTGCTGAATTGTGCTTAGTACAGGGGAATCCCTATGCTGCCATAGTTTTATGGTATCTCTCTGTACAGGCTATGAGCAAACTTAGGGGCTGTTCCTGCTGAATTGTGCTTAGTACAGGGGAATCCCTATGCTGCCATAGTTTTATGGTATCTCTCTGTACAGGCTATGAGCAAACTTAGGGGGCTGTTCCTGCTGAATTGTGCTTAGTACAGGGGAATCCCTATGCTGCCATAGTTTTATGGTATCTCTCTGTACAGGCTATGAGCAAACTTAGGGGCTGTTCCTGCTGAATTGTACTTAGTACAGGGGAATCCCTATGTGCCATAGTTTTATGGTATCTCTCTGTACAGGCTATGGGCAAACTTAAGGGGCTGTCCCTGCTGAATTGTGCTTAGTACAGGGGAATCCCTATGCTGCCATAGTTTTATTGTATATCTCTATAGAGTCAGCATATAAGCAAACTTAGGGGGTTGCCCTGTTATGCAATTTATAGCCTTGTTTTCCTGGCCACAAGCTCTCTACTCTTGTAAGGGGATTATAACATAGCAGGAAGGTTTAGGGAAGTATTAAGCAAGGTTGTGGGCAGCTAGTCTCAGAGACAATCTGGGCCTTCATTAAAACGGCAAATATAGCTATAGGGCCCTTTAGTAAGGATTACATTTGGTATAGCGCTAGAACAGTGAAAGGGTTAACTTTGTATATCTAGAAACAATACTGCCCGCCAACAAACTGGACCAACTGGTCCCACAGGGTAGGGAAGGTGTCAAACACAGGAAAGAAGGGGAGAGGCGCAGGGGTGGGGGTAGGCCCGCCATAATGTTATATATGTGTGTGCTACAGAGACCCCCCCCCCCCGCGCCACACTGTTGGTGGGGACAATGGGAAAGCCTGTGCTTGGTACTCAAATGCACTAACAGGGGGCAGTCGGCTCATATCTCAGCAGGGACGGGTCTCATTACTGGAATCCCCTCTCTCGCTCAGGAGGCTGGGTTCTGGGTTATGGCTAGGCAATATGTACTTTGGACACAGCTACGCCGCATTTCCCATCATGCACCGCATGAATCCCCCCCCCATCCTCCTCTTCTCTTAAAAAAAGTGCTGAGTTGTGGGGGAAGAATCTGACCTCTGGTAGACAAGTTGCATTCAGGGATGGCTCTGTCCACTGCCAAAATACCATGACTCCCTTTAACCCTTGTCTTTCTAGCGTCCTGCTCTATACGCCCTGGGAAACTGTTCTACCCCTATGGTAATGCCAGCTCTTAGATACCATCATGCATTGCCTGTCCCTGCAGCACAGAAATGGTTAAGGCTGGGGTGGAAAAATCCATTCCCATAAAAAAAGGGGGAAAGCACATTCCCTGCATTCCCAGGCTGAATCCAGCTGTCTCCATTCTGATACAGTCAGGGAAGCAGCTGCTTTCTATCTGCCACCACCTGCTCCATCTCTCTGTCTGCCCCTTGTACTCACGGCCTCCAGCCTGGCACCCTCAGGAGCCGACTGTCAGTACAGATGCCAGGAGCGGGACCTGGGCACTACAGAGATACCTGGGGTGTGCTACAGTGGGGAGCGGGACCTGGGCACTACAGAGATACCTGGGGGTGTGCTACAGTGGGGAGTGGGACCTGGGCACTACAGAGATACCTGG
The DNA here is from genome assembly GCF_000004195.4 of Xenopus tropicalis. NCBI lineage: Eukaryota > Metazoa > Chordata > Amphibia > Anura > Pipidae > Xenopus > Xenopus tropicalis. The sequence continues at coordinate 10,420,328 of NC_030680.2, forward strand.
GGTTGTGCTACAGTGGGGAGTGGGACCTGGGCACTACAGAGATACCTGGGATGTGCTACAGTGGGGAGTGGGACCTGGGCACTACAGAGATACCTGGGATGTGCTACAGTGGGAAGCAGGACCTGGGCACTACAGAGATACCTGGGGTGTGCTACAGCGGGGAGCGGGACCTGGGCACTACAGAGATACCTGGGGTGTGCTACAGTGGGGAGTGGGACCTGGGCACTACAGAGATACCTGGGATGTGCTACAGTGGGGAGCGGGACCTGGGCACTACAGAGATACCTGGGATGTGCTACAGTGGGAAGCAGGACCTGGGCACTACAGAGATACCTGGGGTGTGCTACAGTGGGAAGCAGGACCTGGGCACTACAGAGATACCTGGGGTGTGCTACAGTGGGAAGCAGGACCTGGGCACTACAGAGATACCTGGGGTGTGCTACAGTGGGGAGCGGGACCTGGGCACTACAGAGATACCTGGGGTTGTGCTACAGTGGGGAGCACCAACAGTCCACTCTCCTGGGATGTGCTACTATAATGGTGGCCATACACATTAAAATCCACTCATTTTGCAAGGTCGCCAAATGAGTGGATCGTCTCCCAACTTAGGTGGGCAATATCAGGCTAATTCAATTGTTTGGCCCTAGGGTATAGGCTGTTTACAATGCCAGGGCTGCATCAATAAGCCTATGCGGTTCCCGATCCGACGGGAAAATCAAACCTGCCCGATCAACACCTGGCCAGATATCTGTCAGGGAGGCCCATCGGGGCCCATACAGAGGCAGACAAGATGCCAAACTGGTCTAAAGGACTCAAATCGGCAGCTTATATCTGCCCGTGTATAGAGCAGCAGGTCACTATTAGTACACAAATACCTGGGGTACCAAGGGGGACAGTGCACTCTCATTATAGTGGGATTACTGGGGTATGCTATAGAGGGAAGGAGGTCACTAGAAGTACAGTGGGAACGCTAAGGTACACTACATTGGGGGGCAGATCACTATAAGTACAGATACCTGGGCTGTGCTACAAAGGGGAGCATGTTCCTATCAGTGCAGAAATACTTGGGATGCACTATGGAGAGGAACAAGTTAGTATCAGTACAGTAGGGTTGTGCTACAGAATAGATCACCAACAGCATACAATAACTGGGGTGCACTACAGATGGTAGCATGTTGTGATCAAAACAAAGAGATGACAGTGGAGCAGCCACATCTGTCCTTGTTACTGACAGAGTTCTGACTCATGATAGAGAAAAACTGCAGAAATAGACAATCATGTATTGAGTTCTTTTAGGGAAGAGTTAGGTTAATGCTAAGTTTTAAGGGCAGGGATGAATGGAGGGGGTCATGCTCTTCAGTGGCTCCCAAGGGGTTAAAAGGACAGGGAAGAGAAGGAGTCCGTTATCTGAAGCTTGTGCTGCATGGATAATGTTTGCCAACAGGAAACCATAGATCACAGAGGCTTATCTCTTCCTTATTTTGGCACAGTCTCTAATCAGAATGGGAGAGGGGAAAAAGCACAGATAGCGCTGGGGTGTGCCCGGGGTCTAATTCTAACCGAAAAGACAAAAACACCATGTTTGTTCCAGATTCTAAAATTTCCAGGCATCCTCTGCCCGGGCTCAGTGCAGCAAATATCAGGGTTTGGGCCCGGGCACGGAGATATATAACAGGCCCTGGCATTTCACATAAGCTAAGTTGAGTGGCTGATGAAAAGCATCATGGGACACGCAGTTCGGAGGGTGCACATTATTCAGGATGCAGGGGATATGACTTCATTTGGATTAAGCTCAACTCAAATTGTAATTAAAGAAAAATCACAATAGAGGAATGGACAGATGGGCACGGCGATAAGAAACCTGTGAGGGGGAGCGGGAATGTTCTACCAGGAGACTAACGGCAACATCTCCCCTACAGCGCAATAAAGCCAAGTTTGGGGGTTGTTTATCCGAATACTGTTAAAGCACACATAAATTCTTATTATTCATAAAAAACCATAATCCTGACAGTCACATGGGTGCAGCAGTTTAGGGCTGGGGATCATGTGACTAACTACCTTCCTGTTACGGTCAGCAGACTGAAGCGGTGCTTTTTAATGGAACTACACAGCTACTGATCAACTAATAGCAAAAATGAATATGAATAAACATAAATAGTCCCGAGTAGACCCCCCCACCCCAGTGTGTGCATTCTACTTACAAAGAACAGGAGGTTGAACAGGAACAGGAAGTACTTGGTGACTTTCATGCAGCCGCTGGTCGCCATTTTGTCTTAGGTTCTGAGGAGAGAGGGACATGGCAGTTAGTTAACATGTGGGAAGTGTATTGCGAACTTATTATGAGAAATAATCCTAACCTAACGCCATTGTATGGGTAATGTTTACATGGCCTGAATTTGCCCAAGCCACACCCACAGCACCAACCACTTCCTAGTCTATGCACCAAATTTTTGAGGTAAAACAGGTTAGTTGTCAGGAATGAAATACATTTCACTCCCTAAAATAATATACAGAACTGAATATACTTCAATATATACTTTTTTTAAAATGGAGTTTAACAGTGGCACTGCCTGCCATTCCTTGTATGTTGCCTAGTAGTCATGTGACTATATTTACTTCCTGTACAGGGGAACAGCAGGCCTGATAGGATCTATAACATCATAACAGAGGATGTATAGTCTCAGAACACTAAAGACAAGATGGCTGAAGGTCTAGGGGCCAGATCTGTGGGGAATGGGGTTGTTCCCCTAGAATCCTGGCATACACTGGGAGTTGTAGCTCAACAACAGCTCACTTAAATTGCCCGGGTGGGTGGCGCAGGGAATCAAAAGGTTTTCCTTAGATCTTATTGCAGGAGCCGCTCCCCAATTCTTAGAGTATTTATCAGAACCTGCAGTGTCAGCTGCAACGTGAGGGCAAGCTGGGACTGTATCCCTGCCCGGGGTGCGGGAGGCTCAAAGCACATTTCATATTACACCCACCTAAATAACAGACACTAATCCGGCATGACTGAATGCTGCTTTGGCTTTGGGAGTATTTATTGAGGTGCCCGGGGTGACACTGGCTAGGTTGTATTAGACTGACCTAAGGTAACTGCTGCTTGGTTGCTATGGGTATGCAAGTAAGCATCTAAGCCCATAATATCAGTCAGACTCAATAGGCCAATATTTGCCCCCATATAAGTCAGCAGTCAATACGAGCTTGCTTATGGCCACCTTTAGGTTCTCAATGCTTTCCCAGGACTGCCTGGCCATTGGAATAATGCTTTTGAATACAGGCCTATTAAACTAAAATAGCATGTAATATAGCCATGGCCATACTCTGCCCCATGGCCCCTTTACATGCTGGAGGCCTGAGGCACTTTCTCCCTAAAAGCAACCCTAATGGGCGGCACTGTTTAATTTAGACTAAGGATGCACCCAATCTCGAATCCCGGAGTCGGTTCAGGATTCAGCCGAATACAGGCTTTTTTGACGGATTCAGTTTCGGCCGAATCCACTGTCCTGGTCAAACCAAATCCTAATTAGCAGTCGTAAAGGGTTAAATGGTGGACTTCTAGCACAACACATTACTGTAACAGGGGCACAGGGCAGCCTGTATGGACACACAACGCTTCTACACAGCAACGCGCTTAAAATAAGTGCACGGCTTCTATCTTTAGTATGTGGAAAAAGCACAATTTAGCACCAAAAAAAGACACATCATTATGTACTATACATAGTAAGAATGAAAATAACAGCCAGAACAAACTTCTGGATACCTTCCATGTTTTAAGGGAAAGTTTTCCTTTACATTGTAAACCCAGCCATGATGCTGTCCCACTGCGCCCCCTAGTTTTGCTATAGAAGCTGCCAAAAAACATAATTATAGATGCAAGAAAATTCCCCAATGAGAATTCTACTGATAAAAAACTTCATTATAAATGCAGAAGAAGTGACCAATGAGAATGCTGATTCCCAGCACTGTGTCAGGCATCTTGCTGTTATCTTACATATAGAGATAATGATGTAAATTTTTTCCCATGATTATATGACACTGGAATCAGACATTGGAATAAGGACAGCCTTTTTGCTGTGGGACATGTTAATTTCTTGTTATGCCACTGCCCCCTTAGAATGCCGCAAACCTTCTCTAAACAATATTTCAGTTGGTTTTACACTTGTACCATCAACAACAAAGGCTGATATCAATTTAAGGTGAACTTACCCTTTATTCCCAGAATTATTTATTGTCACATTATTATTATTTACGAGCACAGGCACGCACTGCAGACTGCATCAGTTTATAAGATACAAAGTACTGGGTGATTTAGTTCCCATTACAAAGAGCAGCGGCATCTGATGTGGGTGGTATTAAATGGGTTCTGCTGGCAAGACTGGGTACTGCTTGCCAGCAGGGTTGGAAAGGGAAGGGAGGAAAATTCCAAGTGGAAATTTATGAGGAACAGAAAGTTTAGACACACAGAGCTGTGAAGGTTAAACAAGCCTACATTGAATTCAAACAGCTGCCAAGCATCTTATCAGAGAGTCAGCTCTTGTGCCAAGAAGGAAGCACACAGCATGCTTCATGTTTAATCCAGATTGGGATTCCCAGACCTGCTGTCTGGTGGTGGTGGGGGGGTTTGGGAATGGAACAAGTGACTGGCAGGGATCACATGCCCCCATGTAGCAGGCGTTGCAGGATGTTACTACAAGTTTCTCATGACAGTCCTCCTGATTTTCTCAGGGCCTGGGGCCAGTCACATGGTGCCCTGGGGATCAGGTAGGTCACAAATCTCTATAGCGACGGGCCTAATGTAACAGCATCAGATGCTCTAGAACAGGGGTCCCCAACCTTTCTTACTCATGAGCCACAGTCAAATGTAAAAAGACTTCGAGAGCAACACAAGCACCATAAAAGTTCATGGAGGAGCCAAATAAGGGCTGTGATTGGCTATTTGGGGCCTCTATGCACACTATCAGCTTACAGGGGGCTTTATTTGGTAGGAAATCTTGTTTTTATTCAACCAAAACTTGCCCCCAAGTCAGGAATTCAAAAATAACTCCCTGGTTTGGGGGCACTGAGAGCAACATCCAAGGGGTTGGGGAGCAACATGTTGCCCCTGAGCCACTGGTTGGGGATCACTGCTCTAGAACATCAGAACCCTATCTCTGCATGACTACAACTCCCACAATCCTTTGCCAGCTGCTACCAAAGAGTTGCATTTTAAATGATTAAAAAAAATTCCCACGCACGGACCGTTCCATGACAACACACGGCGGGGGTAAAGGTAATTCGGGGCGGTGCATTTTGGCCAATCAAGCATGTTTAAAATCCATTCCATCTCGCTAAAGAGCCTCGGTGACACCGGGCAGCGCCGCTATGACCCAAGGGCACGGCCACTGTCATCCTTAATTTGCAAGGTCAGCCTCCCGGGGCCACAAGCTGCTTTCTCTGTGCATAAAGGCGACATATATGCATTGATGGAGGCAGGATGGGCTTATTGTTCCCCCTTGTCGCCGAGTATAAAGTTAGATGCACAAGCCCTGCCACACTGAGAGCTGGGTGTGTAAAGGAGGCAAGAACAATACCCCCTCTGTCTGCCTCTATATGTGGAACAGTTGGGATATCCCTTAGCAAAGGATTAAATACACCAGCCAACGGGGCCCCACAACAAAAGCAGCTGAAGAAGCCGGGTCTGGCAGCTGGAGCGTCAGAGAAGAGCCATGTCCGCATCTGACCCTTTGTGTCTGTGCCGCTATTGTGCCCATGGAAATGAAGCGGAGCTGGAGTCGGTTCCCAGGCAAGATGTGGGCCCGACTCTCCCAATGATACAGTGCAGCAAATGTATAGAATACAACTTCACATGGGGGGGCAAATACAAGTGAGGCGGGGGAAGGAACCCAAACACAAGGCGATGGGAAATGATCTGTAATCTCAGCCGCAGGGAGGCAGTTACATGGGGCAGGGATGTTTCCCATCAACTTAATCCTCAGTGAAGGAACAAGTGGCAACTATACTCATCATCATTCATTTATATTGTGCCAGCGAGATACTCAGTGCTAATAATAATGAAAAGCAAACACATAGGGTCTGAGTGACCTGCCCCAAAAAGCTTACAATCAAAATGCATCAAGCAAAGTCCTGAGCTGCTGCTGTTGCTATACACACCAACCTTATAGGGGTTAATCACTTTAAAATGAACTTGTAGTATGAAGTAGAAAAGTGATATTCTGAGAGAATTTGCAATTGGTCTTCATTTTTTTATTATTTGTGGTTTTTGAGTTATTCAGCTTTTTGCGCAGCAACTCTTCAGTGTGGAATTTCAGCAGCTATCTGGTTGCTACGGTCTGAATCACCCTATTAACCAGGCAGTGGTTTAAATGAGAGACTGGAATAAAAAGAGGAGAGGTGCTGAATAGAAAGATACATAATAAAAAGTAACAATAAAATTGCAGCCCCACGGAGCAATAGGTTTTGGCTTCCGGGGGTCAGTGACCCCAATTTAAAAGCTGGAAAGAGGCAGAAGAAGAAGGCAAATGATTCAACAACTGTACAAAATAAAAAATGAAGACCAATTGAAAAGTTGCAAAGAATTGTTCATACTATAATATACTAAAGGATGCCCATGGCAGCATTGCACCCCCCTGGTGATGGACAGTTCTCCCTGACTATATAGACAGGATTCACTCCAGTTTAGATACTGAAGTGGCTCTTATGGTGAATCCCCGGAGGGACTTTCTAGAACTGCTGAATAGAAGCACTGTTGACATTGTGGCCTTTGTATAGGACTATTGAGATAACAATGAGTGTGTTATTGTATGCCTGTATGTTATGTGGAAATAAAACCACTAAGTCCATGAGATGCACAGAGTGTCTGGAGTGGGGGCGGTCAACCAGGAAGCCTTTATCATAAGGTCTGCTAACCACTCTTGTCTTCATATTCCTTCTTCATTTACCAGCATGACGTAGAGTTAACAGTAGCAGCTGTTTTTGCTTTTACTTCTATGACCCAAGCAAGTAGGCAGGCCAAGGGTCTCTGACCCTAGCACCTAGGCAGTCAAGCATCTCCAACCCTAGCAACTAGTGAACGAAAGGTCTCTGAAGTTAGCATCAATGAAGCCAAGGGATCTCCCCACCCTAACACCTATGTAACAAAGGGTCTCCAGCCCAAGCATATAGGCAGCCAAAGATCTCAGGCAATAGCACCTAGGCAGCCAAGGGTCTCCAACCCTAGTATATAGGTAGCCAAAGATCTCAGGCAATAGCACCTAGGCAGCCAAGGGTCTCCAACCCTAGGAACTAGCAAATAAAAGGGTCTCCCCACCCTAACACCTATGTAACAAAGGGTCTCCAGCCCTAGCATATAGGCAGCCAAGGATCTCAGGCAATAGCACCTAGGTAGGCAAGAGCCTCCAACCCCAGCATATAGGCAGCCAAGGATCTCGGGCAATAGCACCTAGGCAGCATAGGGTCTCCAACCCTCGCATATAGGCAGCCAAGGATAGGGCAATAGCACCTAGGTAGCAAACCCTAGGAACTAGCAAATGAAAGGATCTCCCAACCCTAGAACCTAGGTAGCCAAGGGTCTTCAACCCTAGGAACTAGCAAATGAAAGGATCTCCCAACCCTAGAACCTAGGTAGCCAAGGGTCTTCAACCCTAGGAACTAGCAAATGAAAGGATCTCCCAACCCTAGAACCTAGGTAGCCAAGGGTCTTCAACCCTAAGAACTAGCAAATGAAAGGATCTCCCAACCCTAGAACCTAGGTAGCCAAGGGACTCCAACCCTAGCATATAGGCAGCCAAGGATCTCTGACCATAGCACCTAGGCAGCTAAGGATATCCAACCATAGCACCTAGGCAGTCAAGGATCTCCATCAATAGCTCCTTGGCAGGAGTTACAATGTCAGAATGGAAGATGTAAAGAAAAATGTCTGAACAGAACAAGATATAGAAATAATAATAAAAACAATTAAATCTAGCCATACACTCATTCTGCTTTCTGGTTGCCAGGTCACTGCCCATAACAACCAGATACCATTTCATATTTAACTTTGAAAAGAAGTGAAGTAAAAAGCAAAATAATTTGAAAACCTCAAGACGCATGGTGCCAAGTTGCATAGATGACACCCATCTCAAAGTAACAATTAGCAAAACCCCCCTTACCCTTAGCTTTACCCAAAGGTTGAGTAGAAAAATGAATCAGTGTTCAGGGTTTCAAGTGGTTGGTAGGTCCAAATGTATGCCTTGTTAGATGTAAACCTGAGGCTCTAATGGTGGGTTGGAAGCACCGGTTTAGGGCTGGGTTTAACACTAGTAAAGGTTAATTTTTTAATGACGACTTGGAAAAAACAAATAAACACAGATAGAATGCACTTCCGCATACAGACAAGGGATATGATAAATGCAGATTACAGGCATCTCTATCGGGAACAATGCCCCCTTTGATTCTCTGAAAGGAACACACCACTGACAGTTTCATACAAAAGCCCCTACTTGTGCCCCCACAGCCGCACCCAGATTTCCATAAGGTTATGTTGCATTGAGTACGGCAGGGCTGAGGGTGGGAAGCGGCACAGAAGTCATAGAAGAATTAACACAACACTGCTTTATTGCCATAACACATATGTATAACAGAGGTCAGGAATCCACCCCAAGAAGCATTTGCCTGACATGGCGCTCGAAGGGTGAGAACAGGAAGGGAAAGTGCAAAAGTGCTGGGCAGCAGAGCCACGTGCCCCGGCCGGGGGGGGGGGGGGTTAAGTTTGGGGGGGGGTAACTGAAGCTGGTGACATGCAGGGTTTTCTGGTATTGTGCAAATCTGTATATAAGAGCAGATACTGGAGACGGCTGGTCTAAGGAACAGATATACTTCTCTGCAGTTGGTCACTTGGATATTGCTGGACACTCACACAAGAAAAGAGTCAATGTTAGGGGCAACCCTAGGAATAATTCTGGCATTAGACACAATCAATCGTATATGAATATGGCAGAAGTGCACGGTATTCGGACTAATGAGCCGAAGTTGGCGGGAGAGTCGGCAGTCAGAACAAACAGTGGCCATATATAGCGCCGCGCTGTTACTCCCTGACACTGTACAGCTGGGAACGAGTGGGATAATGAGAGCTGCATGGGTCCTGCATCAGCAGTCTCTTTATATAAGGTTAATGCCTAATAAAGGGAAAGTAAAGCCTGACATGAGGCTGGAAACACTAGAAATTTGAGGTTCTGTACCAACCCAGGGCTCCACAGCCCTATAGCAGGGAAGATCTGTGCCCCCGAAGATGCCCCCAGTAGCCCCCCATCTTCTTTTCTGCTGATTCCCGGCACATACTCTGGGCTTCTGGCACTTGGGGACCCACTCACTATATACAAAAGAACTGTCACACTATACATACAATATAACAGTCGCTATATACAGTATATATACACACTATAACAGGTACAATATACAGTATATATACACACTATAACAGGCACAATATACAGTATATATACACTATAACAGGCACAATATAAAGTATATATACACTATAACTGTCACTATATACAGTATATATACACTATAACCGTCACTATATACTGTATATATACACTATAACTGTCACTATATACAGTATATATACACTATAACAGGCACAATATAAAGTATATATACACTATAACGGTCACTATATACAGTATATATACACTATAACGGGCACAATATACAGTATATATACACTTTAACAGACACAATATACAGTATATATACACTATAACTGTCACAATATACAGTATATATACACACTATAACTGTCACAATATACAGTATATATACACACTATAACTGGCACTATATACAGTATATATACACACTATAACGGGCACAATGTACAGTATATATACACTATAACGGGCACAATATACAGTATATATACACTAACAGGCACAATATACAGTATATATACACACTATAACTGTCACTATATACAGTATATATACACTATAACAGGCACAATATAAAGTATATATACACTATAACGGTCACTATATACAGTATATATACACACTATAACGGGCACAATATACAGTATATATACACTATAACAGGCACAATATACAGTATATATACACTATAACGGGCACAATATACAGTATATATACACTATAACTGTCACAATATACAGTATATATACACTATAACCGTCACTATATACAGTATATATACACTATAACCGTCACTATATACAGTATATATACACTATAACAGGCAAAATATACAGAATATATACAATATACCAGGCACAATGCAAGGCTGATACTAATTAATTCAGTTACATTACACGGCAGCTCAGAAACCAGTGCATCAGAATTAATAACCTATCCCTTTAGCATCAGCTTCTATGGCAGAGAAACCTCACTTGATGATTTCCCACACCCCCTAAGCTCAGCTTCTCCCCCAGCAGCCCAGAGCCCACTGAGCATGTGCAGTGCCACTGACACACAAAAGATGGCCTAACCAGATCCAAGATGTAAAGACCTGGATCATTACTGTTAAAGGGCTGCTGCCCCCCTGGGCTGGTAGAGTTAGTACAGGATATAAAATACAGCATTTGTAGCCAGATTCCTTTTAGACCTTAGTACTTTTTATGGACCCGTAATGGAACAGAATAATAATTAACTTGCATCGGCATAACAGGTATTCTTATCCAGTAGTCAGGGGGCACAGCGATGGAGTGGCTCCTGGATGAGACAATCCCAACTGCTCATGTTATTGAGGTTTGTTTTGCTTCTCCACCCTCTGAATGTAAATATCTTTGATCTGCTGCTTACATAACACCCACTCCACCCATTCTATCTCAATGCCATTGTTTTCAATGGGGCTATAAATAAATAGGTCTTGAAATACTAAAGGTGGCCATACACGCACCGATATTATCGTACGAAACCTCGTTTCGTACGATAATCGGTGCGTGTATGGCATGTCGGCGAGTCGACCGATATCGCAGGAAGCTGCCGATATCGGACGACTCGCCGATCGGACAAGTTTGAAAATTTTGATCGGGCGCCATAGAAGGCTCCTGACCAAAATTCTCCCTTCAGAGCTGAATCGGCAGAAGGAGGTAGAAATCCTATTGTTTCTACCTCCTTACCTGCCGATTCAGCCCTGAATGGTGTGTGGCGGATCTTACGATGTTTCGTGCGACCGATGGTCGTACGAAACATCGTCGGATCGCCACGTGTATGGCCACCTTTACAGTAAAATACCCTGATCACTAGCAATGGTCCAGAGGTGCATAGAATTTATCAGTCACTAGGCCTGGGTTCGATTCCTGATGACACCCTGCTGCGGGTACTAGTAATATATATATATATATATATATATATATATAAATGAAGAACAGAGTGCCGCACACACATCTATATATATAGATATACACACTGTATAATAAGTAAGGATTCCCTGTACAGTGCTGTGTATAATTAGTAATGTTATATATTAAAAAAACAAAGATACCAAAACGGATTTGTATGCATTCTGACATGATCTACTAACATATGTACATGGCAGCTTTCAAATGGGGGTCACTGACCCCGGCAGCCAAAAAAACTATTGGACTATTACTCTATGAGGCTAGCATTTTATTGTTATTGTTTTAATAACATATTTTTCAATTTAGGTCCTCTCCTATTCATATTCCAATCAATCATTCAAACCACTGCCTGGTTGCTCAGGTGATTTCGATCCTAGCAACCAGATAGCTGCTGAAACCCCAAACTGGACAGCTGCTGAACAAACAGTGAATTAAAAAACTACAAATTTTAAAAAAATGAAGACCAATTGCAAATTGTTTCAGAATAGCGCTCTCTATATCAAACTAAAAGTTAACTCAAAGGTGATCAACCCTTTGGGGGTTGAGGGTTTCGGTTCTCATCTCATCCACCAACCCAATGTAGTTTCACAGGATCATCAGAGGAGCGCAGGTGCCTGACAGGTACGCCTATAATAACAATGACTGGATAGACTTACGCTCCTTACTGATGGGAGTGTGCTGGGAACAAGCTTGTAAATCTCCATTCTTTCCAGCATGTTTTCTACTAAGGAGGAGGAGTGGGATCCATAATAGCCTGATCTTTAGCACTGAGAGTCATGGTGCTGTGTATGTGTATATATCTGGGCATAGGTTCTACCTGATTCCAAGGTAACACTATGGGAGAAGTGGGAAGTAGAGTGTGAGTAGAAACTTCATATAACTGATACTCAGAGTTCCCTGTATAACTCAGCCTGCAGCCTTGTGCCTTTATATGGGCACAGAACCCCTCAGTGACTGCTAATATCCTTATCATTTACAGTAGGGGGTACATTATCCCTTATAATACATGAGTGATACTCAGAGTTCCCTGTATAACTCAGCCTGCAGCCTTGTGCCTTTATATGGGCACAGAACCCCTCAGTGACTGCTAATATCCTTATCATTTACAGTAGGGGGTACATTATCCCTTATAATACATGAGTGATACTCAGAGTTCCCTGTATAACTCAGCCTGCAGCCTTGTGCCTTTATATGGGCACAGAACCCCTCAGTGACTGCTAATATCCTTATCATTTACAGTAGGGGGTACATTATCCCTTATAATACATGAGTGATACTCAGAGTTCCCTGTATAACTCAGCCTGCAGCCTTGTGCCTTTATATGGGCACAGAACCCCTCAGTGACTGCTAATATCCTTATCATTTACAGTAGGGGGTACATTATCCCTTATAATACATGAGTGATACTCAGAGTTCCCTGTATAACTCAGCCTGCAGCCTTGTGCCTTTATATGGGCACAGAACCCCTCAGTGACTGCTAATATCCTTATCATTTACAGTAGGGGGTACATTATCCCTTATAATACATGAGTGATACTCAGAGTTCCCTGTATAACTCAGCCTGCAGCCTTGTGCCTTTATATGGGCACAGAACCCCTCAGTGACTGCTAATATCCTTATCATTTACAGTAGGGGGTACATTATCCCTTATAATACATGAGTGATACTCAGAGTTCCCTGTATAACTCAGCCTGCAGCCTTGTGCCTTTATATGGGCACAGAACCCCTCAGTGACTGCTAATATGCTTATTTGCAATGAGTATGATATAGTTGGAGCAATACTGGGGCTTGTATCTCTTTAAAAGCATCCTCACATGGTGAGTCACGGGTGATGTGAAATGTTTTTGCCCCGGATACTTCACATAGAATATTGCTGAGCAATAAGCAGTTGCTGGTACCGCCAGAACATAAATCTGCTACACAGCAATGCTATCATATGGTTTCATAAACCTTCCTATAACGCTGCCAAGTTTTCTGTTACATAAACAATGTGGTGTTTCCCCTTTAAAGAGGTTGCTCACCTTAAAATTAACTTTGAAGCTTGATAGTCTAAGACAATTTGCAATTGGTCTTCATTTTCTCAGTGTAGTGTCTGTATGTAAACGTTTGTTACATACAGTTTTCACGAGATCTGGAGGCACCTCATTAAATCCAGACCAAGGCAGGCAGTACCGGAAACCCATTATCCAGAAAGTTCCGAATTAATAATAATGTAATAAACCAGAACATTGTACTTGATCCCAACTAAGATATAATTACCCCTTATTGGGGGCAGAACAGCCCTATTGGGTTTATTTAATGGTTAAATGATTCCCTTTTCTCTGTAATAATAAAACAGTACCTGTACTTGATCCCAACTAAGATATAATTACCCCTTATTGGGGGCAGAACAGCCCTATTGGGTTTATTTCATGGTTAAATGATTCCCTTTTCTCTGTAATAATAAAACAGTAGCTGTACTTGATCCCAACTAAGATATAATTACCCCTTATTGGGGCAGAACAGCCCTATTGGGTTTATTTCATGGTTAAATGATTCCCTTTTCTCTGTAATAATAAAACAGTACCTGTACTTGATCCCAACTAAGATATAATTACCCCTTATTGGGGGCAGAACAGTCCTATTGGGTTTATTTCATGGTTAAATGATTCCCTTTTCTCTGTAATAATAAAACAGTACCTGTACTTGATCCCAACTAAGATATAATTACCCCTTATTGGGGCAGAACAGCCCTATTGGGTTTATTTCATGGTTAAATGATTCCCTTTTCTCTGTAATAATAAAACAGTACCTGTACTTGATCCCAACTAAGATATAATTAATCCTTATTCAAGACAAAACAATCCTATTGGGTTTATTTAACATTTATATGATTCTTAATATACTCAAGGTGTGGAGATCTAAATTAGAGAAAGACCCCTTATCCAGAAAACCCCAGGTCCCGAGCATTCTGGATAACAGGTGTATAAAGGTGGCCATACGCAATATTATCAGTGGAACGAGGCGACTGGTAAAAGCCTTGGACATTGGTCAGTTTCAATGGGGGCGGGATTAGATCGGTATAAGTGGGTGTGGCCTTGGCTAATAGCTGTGCCCTAATTATGTCCCAGCTTACCATACAAAAAGTGATGCTTGCCGTAACCTAATTTACAACATATGTCATTGTGGTTGCAGTAATTTTAGGAAATGTGGGCTGTAATTTTAGAGTATTTTTAGTTCTTTCTGCATCATCTACCGGTTTCCTTTCTAATGAAGAAGCAGCCACTTCCCTTATTTACAAGTCGGAACGATGGGGTAAAGTTCCCATGAATGCTGCTGGGAAATGGGGTTTTATGACTTGGCGTCACCCGCAAATGACAGGCAGGAAGCGGGGGTGGGGGGGACATAAGGAAATGGGCGTTGACATAAAGGGCGGGGAATGGGGTGGATCAGGAGGCGTGTTCGCCCTATGAGGGGAAGCAATGGCTTGGATTGCGGGTGTAACTGGGCAGATTGAGGGTATAGCTGGGAAGCCTTAATGTAGCAATGGGTGCATTTTTTAATACCAACTAGGCCAGCCTAATGCCAACCCTACTTGTGCCCTTAGACCAGTGATCCCCAACCAGTGGCTCAGGGGCAACATGTTGCTCCCCAACCCCTTGGATGTTGCTCTCAGTGCCCCCAAACCAGGGAGTTATTTTTGAATTCCTGACTTGGGGGCAAGTTTTGGTTAAATAAAAACAAGATTTCCTACCAAATAAAGCCCCTGTAAGCTGATAGGGTGCATAGAGGCCCCTAATAGCCAATCACAGCCCTTATTTGGCTCCTCCATGAACTTTTATGGTGCTTGTGTTGCTCTCCAAGTCTTTTTATATTTGACAGTGGCTCCCGAGTAAGAAAGGTTGGGGACCCCTGCCTTAGACTATAGTAGACGTGGCCACTGTCTACCTCTCCTGATACAATGCCAATCTAGATCCAAGGGCATCTTGGCCATGACAGTCACCCCCCTGCCCCCTCCTATCATTAAATGAAATGCGTAGACACTGGGAATATTTGTACATGGGCAGTAACCCATAGCAACCAATAAATGATTGACTTTTTTTTTCACCCAGCTGCAGGTTGAACAATAATAGCAAACATTCCATAGGTTGCCATGGGTTACTGCCCAGGTACACTGTTTGTAGCCCTGTTGATCCTTTGTTTACACTTCTGGGCCCATACACTGGCCAATAATCTGCCTACTGGCCAACGTGAATATCTGCCCATAGTCAGTAGGAAAAGCCATGGTCACGCCAAGTCATAGTTAGCTGGTTATTACATATACATGGCACTAACCCTTATGTCCCTTCACAGCAGAATAATTAGAAGCACAGAAGGTAAAACCCTAATTCCTTGAGTTAATTCCATAACAAACCTCCTCTCTCTGTGCCTCCCTAGGGGCAAGTTTAGCGGAACTCTGATCCAATGAGGGAGGCAGCACCGAGCAGTTCATTGTGTTCTCGGGGCGAGTTTCGGTATGTGGCACTCCTTTGTGTCTTTAACCCTTCCTTTAGCTCACACTAGCAATAGCCCCTACCCCCAGCTCCAGTCAGCTTCATTCTACTCAATGCAGTCACGGAGGACTTTACCCTTTGATAATGACCCCCCTAGAGATTTCCCTATTGGATTACATTTGTCAAGAACTGTATGGGCAGAACCCTGAAACCATCAGCAATATGGGGGCCTCATTATGTGTGTGAATGGAACCTGTATGATTCTAAGCAGATTCTTCTCAGAATGCCGTACGTGTTTCACATGCTATCAGTGCTGGTAGTAGCGACAAACACAAGGCTATTTTTTTCTGGCATTTGTAATGTTTAAATAAACTGGTATATTTTTACCTACATAGTTACATAATATTTGGACAGTGAATGGCACTCACATCATATTTCCACCAGATTTTTTCAGTACACTGAAAAAGCTGTCTTGAAAGGAGCCAAAGCAGTGGTGACAGCACCAATTCCCACTTAGTAGAAGCTATATGTAGGAAACCTATGGTAAACTCAGGCCATATAACTACTGGCCTCTGGTAAGGGTGAGGGATAGCAGGTATAGTAGGGAGAGATGGTGCCTATAGTAGCAGTGGGGGGATAATAGCCTCTGGGAAGGGACTGGGGCTGTGGGATAGCAGGTATAGTAGGGAGAGATGGTGCCTATAGTAGCAGTGGGGGGATAATAGCCTCTGGGAAGGGACTGGGGCTGTGGGATAGCAGGTATAGTAGGGAGAGATGGTGCCTATAGTAGCAGTGGGGGGATAATAGCCTCTGGGAAGGGACTGGGGCTGTGGGATAGCAGGTATAGTAGGGAGAGATGGTGCCTATAGTAGCAGTGGGGGGATAATAGCCTCTGGGAAGGGACTGGGGCTGTGGGATAGCAGGTATAGTAGGGAGAGATGGTGCCTATAGTAGCAGTGGGGGGATAATAGCCTCTGGGAAGGGACTGGGGCTGTGGGATAGCAGGTATAGTAGGGAGAGATGGTGCCTATAGTAGCGGTGGGGGGATAATAGCCTCTGGGAAGGGACTGGGGCTGTGGGATAGCAGGTATAGTAGGGAGAGATGGTGCCTATAGTAGCAGTGGGGGGATAATAGCCTCTGGGAAGGGACTGGGGCTGTGGGATAGCAGGTATAGTAGGGAGAGATGGTACCTATAGTAGCAGTGGGGGGATAATAGCCTCTGGGAAGGGACTGGGGCTGTGGGATAGCAGGTATAGTAGGGAGAGATGGTGCCTATAGTAGCAGTGGGGGGATAATAGCCTCTGGGAAGGGACTGGGGCTGTGGGATAGCAGGTATAGTAGGGAGAGATGGTACCTATAGTAGCAGTGGGGGGATAATAGCCTCTGGGAAGGGACTGGGGCTGTGGGATAGCAGGTATAGTAGGGAGAGATGGTGCCTATAGTAGCAGTGGGGGGATAATAGCCTCTGGGAAGGGACTGGGGCTGTGGGATAGCAGGTATAGTAGGGAGAGATGGTGCCTATAGTAGCAGTGGGGGGATAATAGCCTCTGGGAAGGGACTGGGGCTGTGGGATAGCAGGTATAGTAGGGAGAGATGGTGCCTATAGTAGCAGTGGGGGGATAATAGCCTCTGGGAAGGGACTGGGGCTGTGGGATAGCAGGTATAGTAGGGAGAGATGGTGCCTATAGTAGCGGTGGGGGGATAATAGCCTCTGGGAAGGGACTGGGGCTGTGGGATAGCAGGTATAGTAGGGAGAGATGGTGCCTATAGTAGCAGTGGGGGGATAATAGCCTCTGGGAAGGGACTGGGGCTGTGGGATAGCAGGTATAGTAGGGAGAGATGGTGCCTATAGTAGCAGTGGGGGGATAATAGCCTCTGGGAAGGGACTGGGGCTGTGGGATAGCAGGTATAGTAGGGAGAGATGGTGCCTATAGTAGCAGTGGGGAGAAATGACCTGCCTGTTGGTGCAGCTTTAAAATGTAATATATTTTGACATGTTTTTTTCACACTGCTGTTATGAGAAAGATTTAAACAGATTTATGCAGAGTCCCAGCCTCCCTATGCATTTCTTTCCTCGCCAAGTAAGATTTGGAAGAAGAATCACAGACTATGTATAAATAGATAAAATAACTAAAAGATTTGTTCTGTGTTTTTTGCCTCTATTCTCCAAACAACAAGATAAACACAGAGGATTGTGATGAACTGCCCAATCTGCACCAAATGCGTCACGGCACACAAGCGCAAAGCTACTGGCACTGACAGACTGTTACTTATTTTAAAACTACCGCATGCATTTGTTTCCCTTAAACTGAGAAACAGAAAGGACAATGCTGGTTATCAGTTGCTTGGAAAGGAGCTTGTCTGAAAATGCAGATTTGTGGGAAGAAAGTGGTACTGTGTCTTTAAATGTAGTTCTGCCCACATGTTCATAGCAGGTAAACAAGTGGTCACATGACCTATCTGTGTCACAGCCCTGAAAGTTACCCCCCCCTCTCTACCTGTGTATCCAGCAGGTGTCTGCTCACAAGGTACCGTGTTACTCACAACGTGAGAATCTGACAAAACTGACACGTGTGCCAGAACCCGCACTCCTACGGGCAGGGGAATCCCCTACATAGCAATAATCACCCCAAATCCCCCCCTAACTGGCCTGCAGGCTGGGCCCCCTTAGCCCATAACAAGGTTACAGATATATAGAAACATTGGGGTAACAGTCACCCTGCTATAGTTCCAGGGGTACCCAGGGCACAAATAAGCACTCACCCCAAATCCCCCCCTAACTGGCCTTCAGGCTGGGCCCCCTTAGCCCATAACAAGGTTACAGATATATAGAAACATTGGGGTAACAGTCACCCCGCTATAGTTCCAGGGGTACCCAGGGCACAAATAAGCACTCACCCCAAATCCCCCCCTAACTGGCCTTCAGGCTGGGCCCCCTTAGCCCATAACAAGGTTACAGATATATAGAAACATTGGGGTAACAGTCACCCTGCTATAGTTCCAGGGGTACCCAGGGCACAAATAAGCACTCACCCCAAATCCCCCCCTAACTGGCCTTCAGGCTGGGCCCCCTTAGCCCATAACAAGGTTACAGATATATAGAAACATTGGGGTAACAGTCACCCTGCTATAGTTCCAGGGGTACCCAGGGCACAAATAAGCACTCACCCCAAATCCCCCCCTAACTGGCCTTCAGGCTGGGCCCCCTTAGCCCATAACAAGGTTACAGATATATAGAAACATTGGGGTAACAGTCACCCCGCTATAGTTCCAGGGGTACCCAGGGCACAAATAAGCACTCACCCCAAATCCCCCCTAACTGGCCTTCAGGCTGGGCCCCTTAGCCCATAACAAGGTTACAGATATATAGAAACATTGGGGTAACAGTCACCCTGCTATAGTTCCAGGGGTACCCAGGGCACAAATAAGCACTCACCCCAAATCCCCCCCTAACTGGCCTTCAGGCTGGGCCCCCTTAGCCCATAACAAGGTTACAGATATATAGAAACATTGGGGTAACAGTCACCCCGCTATAGTTCCAGGGGTACCCAGGGCACAAATAAGCACTCACCCCAAATCCCCCCCTAACTGGCCTTCAGGCTGGGCCCCCTTAGCCCATAACAAGGTTACAGATATATAGAAACATTGGGGTAACAGTCACCCTGCTATAGTTCCAGGGGTACCCAGGGCACAAATAAGCACTCACCCCAAATCCCCCCCTAACTGGCCTTCAGGCTGGGCCCCCTTAGCCCATAACAAGGTTACAGATATATAGAAACATTGGGGTAACAGTCACCCCGCTATAGTTCCAGGGGTACCCAGGGCACAAATAAGCACTCACCCCAAATCCCCCCTAACTGGCCTTCAGGCTGGGCCCCCTTAGCCCATAACAAGGTTACAGATATATAGAAACATTGGGGTAACAGTCACCCTGCTATAGTTCCAGGGGTACCCAGGGCACAAATAAGCACTCACCCCAAATCCCCCCCTAACTGGCCTTCAGGCTGAACTTCCCTGCCTACTGCTTTGGCCATTACTAAGTTGGGGGGCACCGGCACATTTTGGGATGCTCTGCTCGAGGGTGAATAAAGGCCACACTGCTCAGACAGACAACTGTACAAAATACACAAATCGGAATATATTACAGGGCAGGAGGGTGGCATCTCTAGGAATAATATGGGGAAACATTCAGTTTAGGTTAATGGATACCAAGGCAGGAGGGCCATGAAGTGCTCCAGAGAGGCAGGGGGATTTACAAGCACTTAACCACCTTACAGAGAATAGGGGGCTTAATAACTTCAATCTTGCCCTTTCTGGCAGCCCCAGTCCCGCCCTAAATACTCATTAAACTGCACTTTTGGACTGACAGACAATTTGCTGCGACCCCCTTCCACCCCCCGCAATTCTATTGTAACTGAGTCCGTGCTGAAACGCACACAAAAGGGGTTAAATGAGCTTCATGGGGCTGCGGGGATGAAGCCTGTACCAGCCCAGAGCATGGGGTGGGGGGGTCCCACTATACAAACAGAATGCTCTGAATGAAGCTCACAGACAGAATCCATCTCCGCTGGTCTCCCCTGACAGCCATTGTTTGGGCTAAGCCCCTTTATTCTGTCCCCATCCCTGCCCCTCCCTCCCCCCCCAATCCTTCCCATTCCCATGGTGTCTCCCAGCCTTCCCTAGAGTGGGGGTGGGGGGGAGGGAACAGCAGCATTAAGACTTTCCCACACTATCACTTGGTGGTACTACACTCCTGCTTAGGGATGGGCACCACCAACCTGGGGTATCTAGGGGTCTCTAGCAAGCGCTTACATCTGGGGGCTACATTTCGGGCTTATAATGCAAAATCCTATGGAATCGGGCCGTCCCACTGGGCAACCTGGGGCTACATATGATTTCCCAAGGGTTTATTATGGTTCCTTATTACATATAACAACATTATTATATTTAGCCCCTACAACATGTGGATCTAGCGGATAATCGGAACATCAAGTGAATGAGGTTGGACATCGCCGTCTTAAAGAAACAGTTACAACATGAAAAAAGGCTTAGCGTTGCCTTGAATGACACTGAGGACACTGAACCTTCAACTGGGCATGAAAAATAAATCAGGTTGTAATGTTTATTAATTTCCAGCAATAAAAACAGGGACTATTGGCCACGACGCAGTATATACAGTAGAAGGTTACAAAGAGCCATTCTTCCAGCGCCACCAAACAAATCGGATGAATGGAGCTCGTCTTTCTGATCCGGAGCCAAAAGTGTAATGACTCGACTCATAATTGCCATTTAATATGAGCAGGAATAATATTTTAATTAGCATGATGCCAGGTGGCATGGGAGCGTGGGCGAGGGAAGGTCTCCCAGGGCCGGGGAGTGGAGTTGGACTTGGGTCTCTGTGCCGCCAATGGCTACATAAAGACCAATAAGGAAAGAATACCTTCAAAGAGAACTAAACTATGAATAAACTGTATAAAACAGCCCCCCTATTCACATAGTAACATAGTAAGTTGGGTTGAAAAAAGACACACGTCCATCACGTTCAACCATAATGCCTATATATAACCTGCCTAACTGCTAGTTGATCCAGAGGAAGGCAAAAAACCCCATCTGAAGCCTCTCTAATTTGCCGCAGAGGGGAAAAAATTCCTTCCTGACTCCAAGATGGCAATCGGACCAGTCCCTGGGGCAACTTGTACTAAGAGCTATCTGCCATAATAACCCTGTATTCCCTCATTTGCTAAGAATCCATCCAGCCCTCTCTTCTTCACATCAATGAGACTCTGCTTCTCGTACCCGAATTGAAAATATAGAGCAGTGAGGTAGGGTTGGCAGCCGCCACGTCTGGCCATTGGAAGCCAAAAGTGCCCATGGTCATGGATGGAGATCACCACCGGACAACAAAGAACAGGAAGTCAAGTGGCCAGAAATAGTGGCACCAAACTTTTAGTTGGCATTCTAGCCCCCAAGACAGCCACCTTCTGAACCCCACAAACATCTTTATGCCCATCTTGGTGGAACAGCCCAAAGTGCATCAATCTATCCAGGATCAAGTTCTTGGAAGGATTAGGGAAGCAACTTGGCAAAAGAAGTGACATAACATCCCTCTCCCACCAGCGAGGGCGTCACCCTACACGAGGAACCTCATCAGATGCTTTCGCAACAACCAGAGAGATAATTATAATCCCACGTTTGGCCCGGAAGCCCCTAGATCGTTACGTGGATAAATTTAGTCATAAACCACAAGCCTACAACTCTGTTTTGCCTGAACTTAATGGAGATGCCTTCTGATCTCTTAGAAGTTCCTAATTCCTGTTGGGTGGGATTATATGGCCAATTCAAAGGTTTTTGTTGTTTTTTTTTTACTCCTTGCTCAAGGGTAAATTCCCTCTTGAAGCTTTCAGGTTTGAGCCCCCCCACGGCAGACAGAGGTTTAATCTTCCAGCTTCACAAAAGGATAATTGTTGGTCCCAAGTGTTTGCCACCAAATGGCCCAGCAGGAAGAAGACAAGTGTTGTCTTGACCTTTTCATGGGATGATCATCTGCTGATTATGTCACTCGACATTCTCTGTCTTTAATTGGTCATGCATGGGCCAATCACCGTAGGCTCCTCTTCACTTCCACATCTGCATGATCAATCCCTGATCCAGCCAATACCCATAGTACATGAATATCAGTTGGGATTGGTGGGCACCATACACCTACCACATAGTATCGGTACATTTATGGGCAGTTTTAATATAAGGATATGCTACAAGATCTGCTCGTAAGGTGAAGTTGGGCTAAAGTCCGGTTAATTGATCATTGCCCCCCGACAGGACAACAACTGGATCATAACGGGCCTGGGGAGAGGAGCATTGGGAGATGATTATGTCAACTTACCAAAGGGGCCCTAACCCAAAAGAAACGTTCTAACCACATTTCAGTTGGGCAGGCCTTAAGAAGGGCCCTATACAGTGGCCAATAAGCTGCATAATCTGTTTGGAGAGGCCAAATTATCAGCTTTTTTTCGGCCCACATCCAGGATGTGACGCACAAGTGGGGACAGATGAACCTGAGCACCAAAATGCTCATTTTGGCACCAAGGCATGCATATCCCTGCTCCATGTACAACCAACAGGGCACTTTTTTGGCCACCACAATTCTCTGAGAGAGGGTATCAGCAGTGGGGAAACTGCCCTGTGCGCTATTACTGGTTGGGAATAGGGAGCACAACCACCACTGAGGGCAAAAAGGGACCCCCTCATATTGGATCCCTGCCGCTAGTTGGTAAGAAGGAGGTACAGAAGAGTATGGTGGCCATTGGTAGTTGCCCAGCTGTAGCTCTTCAGCTGTACTACAACCCCAGGCACCACTGTGTTGTAGTACAACAACATCTGAAGGGCCACAGGTTTTAAGTCCTACTTATACTTTAAATAATGTGGCAAAGCCACCCCTAGGGCCCCTGTGATGCCGAAGTTGTAAGCCACTACATGGGCAGTGTGCACTGAGTTATGACTTCCAGCAGGCTCCAACCTGAGCGCAGCTGCTACAGCCATCTTTATTTATGTACCTGGGTTCAGGAAGGAGCGGCCATAAACCCTGACCATGCTGTGACACTGGAGGCCCTGGAATTCCCAACAGCTGCAATGTTGTTATCTCCGAGCCCTGTAGGAAACCATCCTTTCTCTCCCTTCATTCCTGGCTCGAGGTGCAACATGGAACAGCTCTGCACATTCTCACAGCTCCGGGGATGGAAAACAGGATCAGGGGATCTGCCAAAAACCGTCCCACAGAGCAAAAAGGAGCCGCTATGTTACACGCACGGAGCAGAGGGGACAGTGCTGGGTGGGTTTGAAGGGAACCCAATGTAATGGTACATAGTGTTGGATAAAAATAAGACCAACAGAAAGTTATGGATAAAGGCACACTGGGAATATAAAATCCAGACAAACCTCTAGCACTTATTATGTATTGATTCTCACTGTGCCCTGAATTACCCCCATAACTGCCAGGCCGTGGGCCCAGTGCCAACACCCAAACTAATAACCCTGAACTTTGTACAAGAAAAAATAACTTCCCAACTGGGAAGCCACCCAGCCAGGCACGCGGAAACCGACGCTGAATTACAGTGTGTGATACAATAGTGTAAAAGTGCACACTGTAAATGTGATAATTGGCCCTTATCTTCCCTTACACCCATATACCCAGCCACTGTGCTCAAGGCTAATAACGTGGGATCCCTGCTTCCGAATGTATAGTGTACCCCTACACACTGGTACAGCCCCACCCACTTACCCATCATTCTATTTGTATGTGTCACATGGTACAACTGAGCCACTATCTAACCTCACTCCCACCGACCCAATGAAAAGTTCCCAATGGGACAATAGGTCAGTCAGTGAACTCACTAACAAGCCAATCAGACACTGTATGGATCTACTCAGGCATAATGTACCCCCTACTGTATATGATAAGGATATTAGCAGTCACTGAGGGGTTCTGTGCCCATATAAAGGCACAAGGCTGCAGGCTGAGTTATACAGGGAACTCTGAGTATCACTCATGTATTATAAGGGATAATGTACCCCCTACTGTAAATGATAAGGATATTAGCAGTCACTGAGGGGTTCTGTGCCCCCCATATAAAGGCACAAGGCTGCAGGCTGAGTTATACAGGGAACTCTGAGTATCACTCATGTATTATAAGGGATAATGTACCCCCTACTGTAAATGATAAGGATATTAGCAGTCACTGAGGGGTTCTGTGCCCATATAAAGGCACAAGGCTGCAGGCTGAGTTATACAGGGAACTCTGAGTATCACTCATGTATTATAAGGGATAATGTACCCCCTACTGTAAATGATAAGGATATTAGAAGTCACTGAGGGGTTCTGTGACCATATAAAACTTAATTCAATGGTGGAGCTCGGGGGGTTACCCCAACCTTAGGTAATCCCTGGGCTGGGGGGGCACCAAGTAGACTGGAGCACATTATAAACAATATATTCAGTGCCTTATAGGCCTTAAAACTATATTTGAAGGCCACTAGTGTTTTGCTGTTACTGCGCCTTTAACAGGAAAATCTAATTAAACATTTGTGAGGTGAAATGCCCTGATTCGGATTGTTTGGGGACAGGACGTTCCCTATCGCACCGGTTGCCAGACACAAATGAATCTAGATAACCGTCAGCACCAGATTCCCAAGCCAAAGTACACGGAGAGCGAGGGAAGGATACACGGCCGCTCGCTAATTACAGGCACAAACAAGCTAATCAGGCTCACAGGCCGAGCGTATGTCTCACCTAACGACGGGTAATTAGCAGGTAACACTCATTAAGCCTAGTGTGAGGCGGAGTCTTTTCCACTCATCAAGATGCCTGACACAGTGCTGGGAATCAGCATTCTCATTGGTCACTTCTTCTGCATTTATAATGAGGTTTTTTATCAGTAGAATTCTCATTGGTGAATGTTCTTGCATCTATAATTATGTTTTTTGGCAGCTTCTATAGCAAAACTAGGGACAGCATCATTGATAGAAATCTGTTTCTCTCTAAGGATGCTGGGAATGGTAGTCCAGGTAGAGAATGTCACAGGTATAAAAGTCAGGTTGGATTGGATTACCCAGCATGCCCCTGGGGTACGGCAGCATAAGACAGAAAGGGTTGGAGAACCAGTAACAGGGAGGTGAGTCTGGATCGCAGCCAGGTGAAACAAGACTCTTCAATCTCAGATCCCAGGAGCAGATGGAGGAGGGGGAGAATGAGAGCATGAGATTCCGCAGGTAAACACAAGGTGACTGCACCGTGACACAAAGTCACCAGGAAAGGCTGCGGGGCAACACTCTGAGCCCTCGACAGTCACATCTATGGGAATTAAACACCTCCCTGACTGCACTGCTGTAAAGCCCGGTGTTAGGGAGTCTGACTGATATCTGTCTGCCCCGAGGCAGGCAGTATGTGGGCAAGCAGCAGGCAGTGTGTGGGCAAGCAACAGGCAGTATGTGGGCAAGCAGCAGGCAGTGTGTGGGCAAGCAACAGGCAGTGTGTGGGCAAGCAGCAGGCAGTATGTGGGCAAGCAGCAGGCAGTGTGTGGGCAAGCAGCAGGCAGTATCTGGGCAAGCAGCAGGCAGTATGTGGGCAAGCAACAGGCAGTGTGTGGGCAAGCAGCAGGCAGTATGTGGGCAAGCAGCAGGCAGTGTGTGGGTAAGCAGCAGGCAGTATGTGGGCAAGCAGCAGGCAGTATGTGGGCAAGCAGCAGGCAGTGTGTGGGCAAGCAACAGGCAGTGTGTGGGCAAGCAGCAGGCAGTGTGTGGGCAAGCAGCAGGCAGTGTGTGGGCAAGCAGCAGGCAGTATGTGGGTAAGCAGCAGGCAGTATGTGGGCAAGCAGCAGGCAGTATGTGGGCAAGCAGCAGGCAGTATGTGGGCAAGCAGCAGGCAGTATGTGGGCAGGCAGCAGGCAGTATGTGGGCAGGCAGCAGGCAGGCAGTAAGTGGGCAAGCAGCAGGTAGTATGTGGGCAGGCAGCAGGCAGGCAGTAAGTGGGCAAGCAGCAGGCAGTATGTGGGCAGGCAGCAGGCAGGCAGTAAGTGGGCAAGCAGCAGGCAGTATGTGGGCAGGCAGTAAGTGGGCAAGCAGCAGGCAGTAAGTGGGCAGGCAGCAGGCAGTATGTGGGCAGGCAGCAGGCAGGCAGTAAGTGGGCAAGCAGCAGGCAGTATGTGGGCAGGCAGTAAGTGGGCAAGCAGCAGGCAGTAAGTGGGCAGGCAGCAGGCAGTATGTGAGCAAGCAGCAGGCAGTATGTGGGCAAGCAGCAGGCAGTATGTGGGCAAGCAGCAGGCAGTATGTGGGCAAGCAGCAGGCAGTAAGTGGGCAATCAGCAGGCAGAGATAATAAGTTTCCATAGGTTAAAGCTTCTCTGCGGTTGGTTGCCGTGGGGGCACCGGCCTTTGCCCATACTCGGGAAGTGGCAGAGATTTCCTGGAACCCACAAAGACCATTCTGCTTATGAGACACAAAACTGGGGCCCTAGGGCCAATCAGGAAGCCCCGGCGGAGCAGATGGCTCACATTTTACTTTTTTTTTTTTTCACATTCAGTTTCCGGACAGTTCTCACCGTGGTTCTGTTTTTCTTTCCACTCCGTCCCCAGTGCTTATGTGGCTGCAGGAGGAGACGCCACTTAGTGCTGCGCATCTCTTGCCCCTATAGGGGGCTTATTTACTAGGAACACCAGTCCTGCCTGCCCCACCGCAGGGGCCCCCTCTTTATTGCAAAGTGTCAGATATCTGGACCCCCTTGTGGAAAAAATAGCTTGGTGGCCATTAGTCTGTGTGCAGGGCATCCCCGAGAGCTTGTGGGGGCCCCCCACTCTGCATTTACCGTATTTCCCCCCCCAATGCCAAGGACATGTAGCAACCCATCTTGGGGCATGTGAACTCGCTTACACGTCTGCGGTTGGCACAGGGGGCGATTTCATAAGAAAACAGCTGGAAGTGATTGCACCATAACTCAAACTGTCAGCGAGGGGACGAGCCCAGCAACCGGCCAGGGTTCCTGTGGCCTCTGGCACACAGATAGATTGCTAGCTCCTGCGGTGCTACACTGGGCCTTTGTAAAATACTGAATGATTTAACCCTTTCCCTATAAACATTTTTGGAGCTGCAAATTGTACTTACCCTTTAATTGCCATTCCAGTCAGTGCACACAGCAATGCTGATGTATGTAGGGGTCACATGGGCCTGACAGCCCCGCCCCCCTTTATTGCAGGTAAGCTACTAAAGCCTGCAGCCCATTGGTTAATAATTACCAACTTTCCAAAGGTTTCAGTTTCCACTTTAGTAGGGTTAACACCTCGCCCCTTTAAATCAGATTATCCTTATGTAGTGACTGCACCCTGGGAAAGGGTTGGCCCCCAGTTATTAACACTTTCTGGTCTCGCTGCCAATGAATTCCCCCCCCCCCCCTTGTGCCCCCTGTATCCCATAATAAGACATTCCCAGAATCCTCTGAACCTGCCAGTGCAACAAGGGGCTTTTATATCCACTTAGTCCCCCATTCAATCTACTTTGCACTATATCAGTCTTTTTTTTTATCCCCCCCCCCCCCAAAAAATACCCTTCTATACATGGAAAGTCCCATTTTTCATTAAATCCCAGTCCCAGCATATTGGCAATTCCATTCCTGGAAATCTCCTGGGGTTTCCAGATGGTCGGGGCAGATTTAGTTGCCCAGATAGTCTCTGGTTTATAGGTTGAGTTCTGAAAAAGCCCCCCCTACTAGAGAAGGGTAATGATGCCCATAGGTGCCAGCTGGGTGTGTGGCAGTAACTGGGCACCATGGAGAGATACAAAGTAACAACAAGGGGGGAAATACAGACATAACCCATAACCCTGCCCCCCTCCAGCAAAGCATCAGTTAATACAGGGGGGTAAATGTTATAGACAGTATAGGGAGCCCCTGTATATAATGACCCCCCCCATGTTACCTGGGGGTCGCTGTGTGACGCAGGTAAGTCCGGATCGCAAGCTGCTGATTGTAGGAGGGTCCTGATCCCAAAACGCAGGCAGAGAAGTAGATCCCTGGTCCCAGACTCCGGCTGTTGGACTGTAGATCCCGATCCCAGGCTGTTTGTAGGCAGATCCCGCTTCCCAGCCCGCAGTGTCCCGGTACCAGCACTCCCCGCACTCCCTGCTGCTCCTCTGAGCGAAACTTTCTGTGCGATCGGCTTTCAATGCCCCCAGCCAGGCGGGCGGGGAGGATTCACAAAGGTAGGGGGCTCTCTGCTGCCATCTGGCGGCCAAGATAGAAAATGACAACCTACTGTCCTGCCTGGGTCTTAGCAACGCTTGGCTAAACAGAACGCTGCGCCACCTAGTGGCCAACCTGATGCTGCGCTTCTTCTGATCGTCCCGCAACCTAATGTGAGTTTAAAGGATAAGTAAACCTTTAAGTTGAATACGATTAGGGCACACCTTGAGTGACTGATGCCAGGCCTGGGCTGGACTGGGATTCCAAGAGGCCCTAAAAGCCCCCCTGGCATTCCCAGTACCCAGAGGCACAAACAGCCCCCACCAGCCCAATAAATAGTGACTGTCTGTGGCACCTTAAAGCCCCCCTGGCATTCCCAGTACCCAGAGGCACAAACAGCCCCCCCCCCCAGCCCAATAAATAGTGACTGTCTATGGCACCTTACAGCCCCCCTGGCATTCCCAGTACCCAGAGGCACAAACAGCCCCCCCAGCCCAATAAATAGTGACTGTCTGTGGCACCTTAAAGCCCCCCTGGCATTCCCAGTACCCAGAGGCACAAACAGCCCCCCCCCCAGCCCAATAAATAGTGACTGTCTGTGACACCTTACAGCCCCCCTGGCATTCCCAGTACCCAGAGGCACAAACAGCCCCCCCAGCCCAATAAATAGTGACTGTCTGTGGCACCTTACAGCCCCCCTGGCATTCCCAGTACCCAGAGGCACAAACAGCCCCCCCCCAGCCCAATAAATAGTGACTGTCTGTGGCACCTTACAGCCCCCCTGGCATTCCCAGTACCCAGAGGCACAAACAGCCCCCCCCCAGCCCAATAAATAGTGACTGTCTGTGGCACCTTACAGCCCCCCTGGCATTCCCAGTACCCAGAGGCACAAACAGCCCCCCCCCAGCCCAATAAATAGTGACTGTCTGTGGCACCTTACAGCCCCCCTGGCATTCCCAGTACCCAGAGGCACAAACAGCCCCCCAGTCCAATAAATAGTGAGTGTCTGTGGCACCTTACAGCCCCCCTGGCATTCCCAATACCCAGAGGCACAAACAGCCCCCCAGTCCAATAAATAGTGAGTGTCTGTGGCACCTTACAGCCCCCCTGGCATTCCCAGTACCCAGAGGCACAAACAGCCCCCACCAGCCCAATAAATAGTGACTGTCTGTGGCACCTTAAAGCCCCCCTGGCATTCCCAGTACCCAGAGGCACAAACAGCCCCCCCAGCCCAATAAATAGTGACTGTCTGTGGCACCTTACAGCCCCCCTGGCATTCCCAATACCCAGAGGCACAAACAGCCCCCACCAGCCCAATAAATAGTGACTGTCTGTGGCACCTTACAGACCCCCTGGCATTCCCAGTACCCAGAGGCACAAACAGCCCCCCCAGCCCAATAAATAGTGACTGTCTGTGGCACCTTACAGCCCCCCTGGCATTCCCAGTACCCAGAGGCACAAACAGCCCCCCCCAGCCCAATAAATAGTGAGTGTCTGTGGCACCTTACAGCCCCCCTGGCATTCCCAGTACCCAGAGGCACAAACAGTCCCCCCAGCCCAATAAATAGTGACTGTCTGTGGCACCTTACAGCCCCCCTGGCATTCCCAGTACCCAGAGGCACAAACAGCCCCCCAGCCCAATAAATAGTGACTGTCTGTGGCACCTTACAGCCCCCCTGGCATTCCCAATACCCAGAGGCACAAACAGCCCCCACCAGCCCAATAAATAGTGACTGTCTGTGGCACCTTAAAGCCCCCCTGGCATTCCCAGTACCCAGAGGCACAAACAGCCCCCCCAGCCCAATAAATAGTGACTGACTGTGGCACCTTACAGCCCCCCTGGCATTCCCAGTACCCAGAGGCACAAACAGCCCCCCCCAGCCCAATAAATAGTGAGTGTCTGTGGCACCTTACAGCCCCCCTGGCATTCCCAGTACCCAGAGGCACAAACAGCCCCCCCCCAGCCCAATAAATAGTGACTGTCTGTGGCACCTTACAGCCCCCCTGGCATTCCCAGTACCCAGAGGCACAAACAGCCCCCCCAGCCCAATAAATAGTGACTGTCTATGGCACCTTACAGCCCCCCTGGCATTCCCAGTACCCAGAGGCACAAACAGTCCCCCCCCCCCAGCCCAATAAATAGTGACTGTCTGTGGCACCTTACAGCCCCCCTGGCATTCCCAGTACCCAGAGGCACAAACAGCCCCCCCAGCCCAATAAATAGTGACTGTCTATGGCACCTTACAGCCCCCCTGGCATTCCCAGTACCCAGAGGCACAAACAGCCCCCCCAGCCCAATAAATAGTGACTGTCTGTGGCACCTTACAGCCCCCCTGGCATTCCCAGTACCCAGAGGCACAAACAGCCCCCCCCAGCCCAATAAATAGTGAGTGTCTGTGGCACCTTACAGCTCCCCTGGCATTCCCAGTACCCAGTGGCAAAAACAGCCCCCCCAGCCCAATAAATAGTGACTGTCTGTGGCACCTTACAGCCCCCCTGGCATTCCCAGTACCCAGTGGCACAAACAGCCCCCCCCCCCAGCCCAATAAATAGTGACTGACTGTGGCACCTTACAGCCCCCCTGGCATTCCCAGTACCCAGAGGCACAAACAGCCCCCCCAAGCCCAATAAATAGTGAGTGTCTGTGGCACCTTACAGCTCCCCTGGCATTCCCAGTACCCAGTGGCAAAAACAGCCCCCCCAGCCCAATAAATAGTGACTGTCTGTGGCACCTTACAGCCCCCCTGGCATTCCCAGTACCCAGGGGCACAAACAGCCCCCCCCAGCCCAATAAATAGTGACTGACTGTGGCACCTTACAGCCCCCCTGGCATTCCCAGTACCCAGAGGCACAAACAGCCCCCCCAGCCCAATAAATAGTGAGTGTCTGTGGCACCTTACAGCCCCCCTGGCATTCCCAGTACCCAGAGGCACAAACAGCCCCCCCAGCCCAATAAATAGTGAGTGTCTGTGGCACCTTACAGCCCCCCTGGCATTCCCAGTACCCAGGGGCACAAACAGCCCCCCCCCAGCCCAATAAATAGTGACTGTCTATGGCACCTTACAGCCCCCCTGGCATTCCCAGTACCCAGAGGCACAAACAGCCCCCCCAGCCCAATAAATAGTGACTGTCTGTGGCACCTTACAGCCCCCCTGGCATTCCAGTACCCAGAGGCACAAACAGCCCCCCCCCCAGCCCAATAAATAGTGACTGTCTATGGCACCTTACAGCCCCCCTGGCATTCCCAGTACCCAGAGGCACAAACAGCCCCCCCCCAGCCCAATAAATAGTGACTGTCTGTGGCACCTTACAGCCCCCCTGGCATTCCCAGTACCCAGAGGCACAAACAGCCCCCCCCAGCCCAATAAATAGTGAGTGTCTGTGGCACCTTACAGCCCCCCTGGCATTTGCCAGACCCCCAGATTGCCAGTCTGGGCCTGACTGTTGCACAGCATTTCATGGCCCCCAGCAAATAATGGTATTGGGGCCCCGGCATTTATACAGCGCATTGGCTCAGTCAGTGATCTGGGCACTTTGGGGTGTTTGTCACACAATTAGACACCCCGCAGGCTGGGCAAGGGATTATGGGACAGTCGGACAGGCATTTCCCATTAGTCGCTGGTCCCTTGGCAGTATAATTGTGTTACTGTCCGTATACTGGAAGCCCGGAGATGAGATTAGTAAATGTGGAATCGGAAGGTGACGGGATTGCGCTAAACCCGCTGGTTAATCTGGATTATTTACAGACTAAAATAGAGTGGGGCAGCCGCGTGGCTACATAAGGAATCCTGGGAGCCGGGCATCTGAAAAGCACAGCAATTGCCCCAAACTCTTCCCTCTTCCACTGATTGTTATACTGCATTGTTGGACTGGGGTGTCCGGGCCCCCCCCCCCACCCCAGTCTGGAGCTGCTATATCCCCCTACCCCCCCACCACATACTGCACTTTCACCTTGCAGCAACAGTTATATCTGGGTTGGCAGGGGTGCAGGTTTGGGGGGTCCCCGTACAGCAGCCAGACCCCTAATCAGTTCTCTCTAATTAAATCCTATGCTGAACCAGGCCCGGACTGGGATTCAGAATAGGCCCTGGCATTTCAAGGGGTCAGAGGCACAAACACCCCCCCAGCCCAATAAATAGTGACTGTCTGTGGCACCTTACAGCCCCCCTGGCATTCCCAGTACCCAGAGGCACAAACAGCCCCCCAGTCCAATAAATAGTGACTGTCTGTGGCACCTTACAGCCCCCCTGGCATTCCCAGTACCCAGAGGCACAAACAGCCCCCCCCAGCCCAATAAATAGTGACTGTCTGTGGCACCTTACAGCCCCCCTGGCATTCCCAGTACCCAGAGGCACAAACAGCCCCCCCCCCCAGCCCAATAAATAGTGACTGTCTGTGGCACCTTACAGCCCCCCTGGTATTCCCAGTACCCAGAGGCACAAACAGCCCCCCCAGCCCAATAAATAGTGACTGTCTGTGGCACCTTACAGCCCCCCTGGCATTCCCAGTACCCAGAGGCACAAACAGCCCCCAGCCCAATAAATAGTGACTGTCTGTGGCACCTTACAGCCCCCCCTGGCATTCCCAGTACCCAGAGGCACAAACAGCCCCCCCAGCCCAATAAATAGTGACTGTCTGTGGCACCTTACAGCCCCCCTGGCATTCCCAGTACCCAGAGGCACAAACAGCCCCCCCCCAGCCCAATAAATAGTGACTGTCTGTGGCACCTTACAGCCCCCCTGGCATTCCCAGTACCCAGAGGCACAAACAGCCCCCCCCCCAGCCCAATAAATAGTGAGTGTCTGTGGCACCTTACAGCCCCCCTGGCATTCCCAGTACCCAGAGGCACAAACAGCCCCCCAGCCCAATAAATAGTGACTGTCTGTGGCACCTTACAGCCCCCCTGGCATTCCCAGTACCCAGAGGCACAAACAGCCCCCCAGCCCAATAAATAGTGACTGTCTGTGGCACCTTACAGCCCCCCTGGCATTCCCAGTACCCAGAGGCACAAACAGCCCCCCCAGCCCAATAAATAGTGACTGTCTGTGGCACCTTACAGCCCCCCTGGCATTCCCAGTACCCAGAGGCACAAACAGCCCCCCAGCCCAATAAATAGTGAGTGTCTGTGGCACCTTACAGCCCCCCTGGCATTCCCAGTACCCAGAGGCACAAACAGCCCCCCCCCCCAGCCCAATAAATAGTGAGTGTCTGTGGCACCTTACAGCCCCCCTGGCATTCCCAGTACCCAGAGGCACAAACAGCCCCCCAGCCCAATAAATAGTGACTGTCTGTGACACCTTACAGCCCCCCTGGCATTCCCAGTACCCAGAGGCACAAACAGCCCCCCAGCCCAATAAATAGTGAGTGTCTGTGGCACCTTACAGCCCCCCTGGCATTCCCAGTACCCAGAGGCACAAACAGCCCCCCCAGCCCAATAAATAGTGACTGTCTGTGGCACCTTACAGCCCCCCTGGCATTCCCAGTACCCAGAGGCACAAACAGCCCCCCCAGCCCAATAAATAGTGACTGTCTGTGGCCCCTCCCACCACTAGATACATGGGGCACACTGCCCTGGCTCACACCTCAAGTACACTGGCCAATACCTGCCTCCGATATCACAGCCCCGCCCCCATATATCATAATTGCACCCCCAATATGCTCCCCGCTGTCACTGCTCCAACCCCAGGTGCCAAGGGGCCACATATGGGCCTCAATCAGTCCCAGAGGATCCAGAGAGTCACCATCACATCATCCTTTTAGTATAACCTGGCCCCCAAGTCCATAGTAAATCAAATTACCCCCCCCCCCCACCTAGAAAAGGCTGTGCCTCTGGGGCAGATTCTCCTGGTGCCCCTCTCAGGATCATACCATGCAGCCCAGGGTGCGGGGGTGGCGCTGCTGTGCATTAGCGTGTGTACGCCATGGCTGTATGTGTATAGCTGGGACTGGATGAAGCTGTAAGGGGATACTGATGCTGGCATAGAAATGGCGACATCCCTGGGCTGGAAAGCCGCGTCCATGAAACGTTCCCCCCGGGCGAGGGGCCAGGGGGGGGGATAAATCTCAGCCCAGAATGAATTGGGTTCCACCCAGATAAACTCAATTACCCCCATAATCACCCCGACCCATTGGGTGTATTTGGTTTCAGAGCTGCACGGTGCTGTGTGTGGTTGGGCTGGGTGTGTCTCAGAAGTAAAGGGCAAGTAAAGCCTAATGAAGAATGAGCCTAGAAATGCTACATATTATAATATGGGGTTCTGTACCAGCCCAAGGCCCAAGCCCAAGGCCCCCACGGCCAGCGCCGACTAGCCAAGTTCATGTCGCCCCCCCTAGTTCCCCCACATTTAGCTTTTTCACGTCAGAGGGGGGCGCTGCATCGCTAGTGCAGATAGGGCAATAGCTCATAGACAGTTCCATTTAATAGGGCAGATACTCAGGGTCAGACTGGGGGGTGCAGGGCCCATTGGGGCTGCCTTCCCAGGGGCCCCCCACACCCCCCACAGGGCCCCCGCCCGACTCCTTCCACCAAGCACGCGTAAGTTAAATTTACCATAGGTGCAACGGGGGTGGGAGACCAGGAGCCTAAGGGAACGCCAGTGGGGATCGGGTCTGGGCCGGTGGAACCCACCGGGTTTTTTCTCGGTGCCCCGCTGGCCCAGTCCGACCCTGCAGATTCTCCTCCAATCAGAAACCTTTAAAAACTTCTTGGTCCTCCGCAGTGACACCTCCTTGTTCAAATCTAAATTAACTTTTATGGGGGTTATGTAACAACAGGCACTAAGTTTGCCCAGGAGCAGTAACCCATAGCAACCAATCAGCAGGTAGCACTTACTAGTAACCTGTAAAAGCAAGCATTATATTAGTTACTATGGGTTACTGCACCTGGGCAAACTTAGTGCCTTTTATTACATATGGGGGTTCGTGTGTTATAGACAGATAGGACTATACTATGCAGCTTGTCAGTTGGTCTTCATTCTCTACTGTGCATGTTTTTTAACTCTGCAACTAAAATTGGGGCTTAGTGACGCAAGGAACTAATATTTATTTAATATTTTATTCTCTTATTATCCCTCTTTTTAGGCCCTCTCCTATTCCATTCTCACATCCAAACTGCTGCCTTGTTTCTAGGGTCATGAAGCCCTAGCAACCAGATGCTGGGGGTTGCAGAGCCAAAGATGCAAACATTTCAGAATGCAGCAAAAGAATAAAATGAAGATGGGGGCAAAGTATACGCCTGCGGCTCTCCAGCAGCCTTGATCTCCCAAGCCCAATAAGGTGGCATGAATAGGGCAGCGAGGGGGGCGGCCAGGAGGGGGCAGTGCTGAGCAGACAAAAGTCCCTTTCCATAAACATCAACAGCCACAGGCAGAACAGCACCAAGCAAGCCCATTGCCCAGAATCATCCCAGGCTGATTATATCACTATCCCTTTATTCCTCAGGAGCAATTGAAGGAAAAGTAAACCCTAGATATAAGTTGCTCAGAGTACTAGCTGTTTTGCTATTCCGAATATAATGACTTTGAAACAACAGCGCCACCTGCTGTTTTATTTTTACCAGCAGTCAGGAGCAAATTAATGAGGTGGTTTTCACCTTCAAGAGAACGTTGAGTATGTTATAGAATGGCCTATTCTTAGTAACTTTTCAGTTGGTCTTTTTTTTTTTATTCTGTATAGTTTTTGACTTATTTGCTTTCTTTTTCTGACTCTTTCCAGCTTTAAAAGAAAAACCTGGCAGACAAAACCTATTGCTCTGTGAGGCTACAGTTTTATTGTTACTTTTTATTCCTTATCTTTCTATTCATTCCCTCTCCTATTCATATATCAGTTTTTCATTCAAACCACTGCCTGGTTGCTAGGTTAATTTGGACCCTAGCAACCATATAGCTGCTCAAATTCCAACCTGGAGAGCTGCTGAACAAAGACCTAAATAAAAAAGGCACACAGAATAAAAAATTAAGACCAATTGCAAATTGTTTTGGAATAGAGTTCTCTACAACATACAAGTATTAATTTATTGGTGAACAACCCCTTTAAAATTAATATAAACCCTGCGGCACATCGCTGCTCAACCAAACTTTACTCAGTTGTTGCTGGACTACAAATCCCAGAATAATGTAACATATAATGAAGGGTGAGGCATGCTGGGAGCTGTAGTCCAGCAACATCAGGGCTGTATTCTTAAAGCAAAATTGCACAATAAAACTTTCCCCCAAATCCCCACAGCCAGCGACTGCTTTAAAATGCGAAAAATCCCCCAATGAGAATCCCAGCTGATCTGTATAAATCCGGCTCCATGTTCTCTGTTCCTGCAATTGGAGTTGGGAGCATTAAACCCAGTTTCCCAGCACTGAACAAGTCTGTCAATCCCAACCAGAGCACTGACTGTATGTTCTTTCTGTGGCCACCAGACGGCAGCCAAACACAACATATGAAAAAGAGTCAGACAGATTTTGTCCAGCAGAGGTCACTGTTTAGCAGGAGTTTCTCTGTTTCCAGAGTCATTGTGAATGAACACTGAGATCTCAGTAAAATAAGGCAGAGCTGTGCCAATATGTGTCCCACACATGTGGGAACGTCCATCTATTGGTGGGCTTCATGGTTTAGCTAAGAGAGCATTCTGTCACAGGTTCTGTCTGATCCCCATTGTAAGCAGCAGTCCTGCCCTGCTTTATGGCTGAGATTCTAGCTATCTGTATAACAGAGCATTCTGTCACAGTGGCACAGATCCTATCTGACCCCCCCCCCCCCCCCCATTGTAAGCAGCAGTCCTGCCCTGCTTTATGGCTGAGATTCTAGCTATCTGTATAACAGAGCATTCTGTCACAGTGGCACAGATCCTATCTAATCCCCCCCATTGTAAGCAGCAGTCCTGCCCTGCTTTATGGCTGAGATTCTAGCTATCTGTATAACAGAGCATTCTGTCACAGTGGCACAGATCCTATCTGACCCCCCCATTGTAAGCAGCAGTCCTGCCATGCTTTATGGCTGAGATTCTAGAGGGGGGGCAGGTCGCCAGTCTCTCCCCATAGAGAAATGACTAAACAAGAGGCGACTGTCAGCGCGGAATTAGCGAGCAGCGTGATTTATGGGGATGCAGGGGGTGTAGCGCAGAGAGGCCGGATATGGGCTGCACTTAGTGCCCATAATGCCAATGGCTGCCAGTGATTTCTCAGCCCTTCTATGGGCACAAGTCATGCCCCATTCTAGCTCTGGGTATCCAAATACTGGTATTTTTTTATTGACCCCGTCACATCTCATAGAAACAGGGACCCCCCTACTCACAGCTGTGATGGGACATTGGCACAGAACGTCCCGGTGCCACGTGGTTTCTATTAATCCCAAGAGAAAGATCTGCTATACGCAGATGTGGCAACTTCTCTGGGCGCCACATGGGGCTCCCACATTGCAGCCAACAGATGGATCCCTTTTCTGTGGGAATAAAAATGGGCGCAATCTGCCATGATAAAGGTCCTTAGGACCCCGACACCCAAACTTAAGTGACAAATGTTGGTTGAATTACGGCAGGGGGAGGGTTAATGTCGCTCCCTGCATCACAGAAGAGCAAACATCTGCCTGCGTGGGTTCCAGGAATGTCTTCCTCCGGGCGTAGACCCCACAAAATGCCAGGGGCTGGGGGAACCCATCCCGCTTTTCCTTCCTCCCAGTTCTCACCATTCCCACTCCCCAAAACCACAGCTGGAATGCCTGTGTGTGTGACGTCACAATGGGACTAAGAATGAACATTTCCATACAGGAAGACCCCCTACAAACTCAAGCTTCCAGCCAGAGACATTTATAGTGTGTCAGCGAGCTGGGCCGGTACCCACATTGTCTCCTGGTAACCCAACGCCCATCTTTTCGCTTACAGAGTGCCAGCTGTTGGATTTTCCCACAATGCTCCTACCTACTGATGCTGGAACAACTGGGATAGTGTAACTGGGATTATCTTGTCCTGGTATCTCCATCTTGCCCTATTGTATCTATCTTGCCCTAAAGTTGGCATCTGGTCCTACTGTTGCCATCCTGTCCTAGTGGCACTATGTAGCCTTACTGTCACCATCTTTCCCTACTGTTGTCATTTTGCCTTAGTGTTACCATCTTGTCCTACTGGCTCCATGTAGGGATGTAGCGAACATCGCCAAAAATGTTCGCGGACACGTTCGCGGACTTTCGGCAAAACTCGCGAATATTCGCGAACTTTGCGAACCCCATAGACTTCAATGGGAAGGCGAACTGTAAAACCTAGAAAAGCCATTTCTGGCCAGAAAACTGATTTTAAAGTTGTTTAAAGGGTGCCACGCCCTGGACAGTGACACGCAGGAGGGGGATCAAGCAAAAACTTCTCTGAAAAAATACTTTGTAAAAAAAACGCCAAAAAAAAAAAAATCGCAAAAAAAACGCCAAAAAAAAACTGCAAGCTATTCCTATGTATATGCATAGGCGATAAAACGCGGCGGAAAAACCAAGGTGAAAAAACGTGGCGCCAAAAAAAACACGGCGAACATCGGCAAAAGTCCACGAATTTGCGCGAACGCGAACACCCGATGTTCGCGCGAATTAGTTCGCCGGCGAACAGTTCGCTACAGCTCCATGTTTTCCTACCATTACCATATTGCCTAACTGTCACTATGTTACCTTACTGTTGCCATCTTTCCCTTCTGTCTCCATCTTGCCCTACTGTCTCCATCTTTCCCTACTGTCTCCCTCTTGCCCTACTGTCTCCATCTTGCCCTACTGTCTCCATCTTGTCCTACTGTCTCCATCTTGTCCTACTGTCTCCATCTTGCCCTACTGTCTCCATCTTGTCCTACTGTCTCCATCTTGTCCTACTGTCTCCATCTTGTCCTACTGTCTCCCTCTTGCCCTACTGTCTCCATCTTGCCCTACTGTCTCCATCTTTCCCTACTGTCTCCATCTTTCCCTACTGTCTCCCTCTTGCCCTACTGTCTCCATCTTGCCCTACTGCCTCCATTTTGTCCTACTGTCTACATCTTGCCCTACTGTCTACATCTTGCCCTACTGTCACAATCTTGTCCTAGTGTTGCCATCTTGCCCTACTGTCCCCATCTTGCCCTTCTGTCTCCATCTTGCCCTACTGTCTCCATCTTGCCCTACTGTCTCCATCTTGCCCTACTGTCTCCATCTTTCCCTACTGTCTCCCTCTTGCCCTACTGTCTCCATCTTGCCCTACTGTCTCCATCTTTCCCTACTGTCTCCATCTTATCCTACTGTCTCCATCTTGCCCTACTGTCTCCATTTTGCCATACTGTCTCCATCTTTCCCTACTGTCTCCCTCTTGCCCTACTGTCTCCATCTTGCCCTACTGTCTCCATCTTTCCCTACTGTCTCCATCTTATCCTACTGTCTCCATCTTTCCCTACTGTCTCCATTTTGCCATACTGTCTCCATCTTTCCCTACTGTCTCCCTCTTGCCCTACTGTCTCCATCTTGCCCTACTGCCTCCATTTTGTCCTACTGTCTACATCTTGCCCTACTGTCTACATCTTGCCCTACTGTCACAATCTTGTCCTAGTGTTGCCATCTTGCCCTACTGTCCCCATCTTGCCCTTCTGTCTCCATCTTGCCCTACTGTCTCCATCTTGCCCTACTGTCTCCATCTTGCCCTACTGTCTCCATCTTGCCCTACTGTCTCCATCTTGTCCTACTGTCTCCATCTTGTCCTACTGTCTCCATCTTGTCCTACTGTCTCCATCTTGTCCTACTGTCTCCACCTTGCCCTACTGTCTCTGCCTTGCCCTACTGTCTCCATCTTGCCCTACTGTCTCCATCTTGCCCTACTGTCTCCATCTTGCCCTACTGTCTCCATCTTGCCCTACTGTCTCCATCTTGTCCTACTGTCTCCATCTTGCCCTACTGTCTCCATCTTGCCCTACTGTCTCCATCTTGTCCTACTGTCTTCATCTTGCCCTACTGTCACCATCTTGCCCTAGTGTTGCCATCTTACCCTACTGTCTCCATCTTGTCCTACTGTCTCCATCTTGCCCTACTGTCTCCATCTTGCCCTACTGTCTCCATCTTGCCCTACTGTCACCATCTTTCCCTACTGTCTCCATCTTGCCCTACTGTCTCCATCTTGCCCTACTGTCTCCATCTTGCCCTACTGTCTCCATCTTGCCCTACTGTCTCCATCTTGCCCTACTGTCACAATCTTGCCCTACTGTCTCCATCTTGTCCTACTGTCTCCATCTTGCCCTACTGTCTCCATCTTGCCCTACTGTCTCCATCTTGCCCTACTGTCTCCATCTTGTCCTACTGTCTTCATCTTGCCCTACTGTCACCATCTTGCCCTAGTGTTGCCATCTTACCCTACTGTCTCCATCTTGTCCTACTGTCTCCATCTTGCCCTACTGTCTCCATCTTGCCCTACTGTCTCCATCTTGCCCTACTGTCTCCATCTTGCCCTACTGTCTCCATCTTGCCCTACTGTCACCATCTTGCCCTAGGGTTGCCATCTTGTTCTGCCATCACTTTCATACCTTACTGTTGCCATCTTGTCATACTGTTACCATCTTTTCCTGCTATTGCCACCTTTCTCTGCTATCCTACACTTGCCTTGGGCCCCATGGTAGTCCCTTGTATTTTCACTGCCCAGATTCCTCTAGTTTCGATTGAGATCTATGAGTGCCTTGTTGCTCTACGTTGGACCTTAGGATAACCATTATCCTTCTATCCATCCTTTTCTCAAGCTTCTGGATGTCCTCCAATAACAACATGGAAGGACCTTCCTTGGGGCCTGTACGCAGACTAACACTGAGGTTAAAAGGATCTATTTTTGCCACTTCTGGAGCAAGCGGTTAGCCGGTGACCTAATCCACCGAAGATGTTCTATTAACAGACTCAGCAGCCTAACTGCCTTCAATGTGTCCTGTGGGAACCGAGGGGTTTTTTTTATGACCTCCGAGATGTAATACCTCATTTCAAGAAGCCAAGCACTAGTCATGGAGGCGACTTCTGAGCAGCTGTCATCACCACGGCTGGAGAAAATGCACTCCCAGCCCACAGCTCATCTTGTGCACAGATGGACCCGAAGCCTGGAAGATCTTTGCCTACACTGGAAGGGAAGCCGCCAGTGACACACAGTGGGACTCACCACCAAGAGCACAATGGGATTTCATGGCTGGCGTACAAGTCATAAAGGGTCTGATGAGGACAGATGCAAGTCAGCTTTCCATCTGGTTTGAAATGGAAGAAGTTTGATTTTCAGTTCATAAACTCAAATGACTCAGTGATACATAAAACGGGACGACAATGTGACTCTAGGAAGACGAGGGAACTTGCGGGTTCTCCATTACTCATGCGTCATTGAATCTCTCAAGATGCCCAACATCTGACTGAATGAGAGTGACCAATGGGCACCTATGACTATTTAAGCAGCCCCAAGGCCAGTAGTCATTTATGGAGGAGAACAAGAAGATAAGGACAGGGTTTCCGAAAAAGATGGTCAACCTATTTGATGATGATCAGGGGATGAAGGCTGTGGTGCCTTCAGAGATTACCAGGCCCCATAGTAAAAATGTTTTAGGACCCCAGGGGTGCAAGCGTGGTTCAGGAACAGGACATTTTTGCGGTGTCCAGGATCATGATCCAGCAACTTGATTGGTCCGGTTACCCAAATAATTACTTGACCAATCAGGTCTCATATGACATCCCTGTCTTGAAAAAGGGCATAGAAATCAATTGGATACATTGGGGGTAATTCATCAACAGTGGGCAACCAATCAAATTCTTACACTCATTGTTCTACCTGCAGCTGGCTGAAAAAAGGTAATCACTGATTGGTTGCTATGGGTTACTGTCCATGGGCAAATTTGCCCACTGTCTATAAATGAGCCCCATTGACTGTCTGTCCATGGAGTTCATTCCATAACAAGCAGCCATGAAGCACAGTAGAGCGGGGGGCTATCAGGGAACGTATCTGGCATACTTGGAACAAAGGGAAATGAGTTCAAAATGGAGTATTTTTCTGCCCAGTATAAAACAATTCCTTCCCTCAAGGGTCCCGGTCAGGCTGGAAGATGTCCATTGGATGCCTGAAATTACAAAAAGAATCCACTTCACTGACTTTATTTGGCTGGAATATGGTTTCCATATGAGTTCTCGCTTGTTTGGATTTTTCCGTGTATCGCACGCGGCGTCGTTTATCGCCTTCATCTCTGACTGCGCATTTGTCAGAGTCCAGACCTTCGGCTCAGGGTGGATTTGTGGTTAGAAGAAAGGCTGGGAATGCAAGAGCCATAGTCTTCCTCCTTATTGTCCAGAACTGAAAGAGACCTTATGGCCTTATGCAGATATGTTGGTGGGTGCCGGGAGTTGTACCCCAGTCAGGGGCGGATCAGTTTGGGAAAAATAAAATGAGGTATAAATGGCCACAATATTCCCTACTGTCATCATCCAATTCTGCTGTCTCTATCTTATTATTCTGTCAGTCACCCTACTGTCTTCCTTTTGACTTGCTGCCACCATCCTGACCTGCTGTCTCCATCTGTTCCCACTGTCACCACCTTGCCCTACCGTCTTCTTTTTGACTTTCTGCCTCCATTTTAACCTTCTTGTCCTTCTGTCACACCATGCCTACTATCTTCATTTTGACTTACTGCCTCCATCTTGACTGGGATCCATGGGGATCACAATGTTGGGCTTTCATGAGGTACAGGACTTTGAGGAGGGTGTAGGCCATTGAGGTGCAGCACCAGAGCCTGAGGTGCAGGAACTGAGATGCAAGAAGGTTTCATTAAACTAAAATACAACCTAAACTGAGGTACAGGAAGGTGCAGGACATTGGGGTGCAGGAGAAGCTGAGGTGCAGGACACTAAGGTGCAGCAGAAGATAAGGTGGAGGACACTGGGGTGTAGGACATTGGGTTGCAGCAGAAGATAAAGTTCAGGACATTGGGGTGCAGGAGAAGCTGAGATGCAGGACACTAAGGTGCAGCAGAAGATAAGGTGGAGGACATTAAGGTGCAGGAGAAGCTAAGGTGCAGCAGAAGATAAGGTGGAGGACACCGGGGTACAGGAGAAGCTGAGGTGCAGGACATTAAGGTTCAGTAGGAGATAAGGTGGAGGACATTGGGTTGCAGGAGAAGCTGAGGTGCAGGACATTGGGTTGCAGCAGAAGATAAAGTTCAGGACATTTGGGTGCAGGAGAAGCTGAGGTGCAGGACACTTAGATGCAGCAGAAGATATGGTTCAGGACATTGGGGTGCAGTAGAAGCTGAGGTGCAGGACACAGGTGCAGCAGAAGATATGGTGCAAGACATTGGGGTGCAGGAGAAGCTGAGGTGCAGGACACTAAGGTGCAGCTGAAGATATGGTGCAAGACATTGGGGTGCAGGAGAAGCTGAGGTGCAGGACACTAAGGTGCAGCAGAAGATAAGGTGGAGGACATTAAGGTGCAGGAGAAGCTAAGGTGCAGCAGAAGATAAGGTGGAGGACACTGGGGTACAGGAGAAGCTGAGGTGCAGGACATTAAGGTTCAGTAGGAGATAAGGTGGAGGACATTGAGGTGCAGGAGAAGCTAAGGTGCAGGACATTGGGTTGCAGCAGAAGATAAAGTTCAGGACATTTGGGTGCAGGAGAAGCTGAGGTGCAGGACACTTAGATGCAGCAGAAGATATGGTTCAAGACATTGGGGTGCAGGAGAAGCTGAGGTGCAGGACACTAAGGTGCAGCAGAAGATATGGTGCAAGACATTGGGGTGCAGGAGAAGCTGAGGTGCAGGACACTAAGGTGCAGCAGAAGATAAGGTGGAGGACATTGAGGTGCAGGACATTAAGGTTCAGTAGAAGCTAAGGTGCAGGACATTGGGTTGCAGCAGAATATAAAGTTCAGGACATTGGGGTGCAGGAGAAGCTACTGTGCAGGACACTAAGCTTCAGCAGAAGATAAGGTGCAGAACACTGGGTTGCACTATGATACAACATAAACTGAGGTACAGAAAGGTGCAGGACATTGGGGTGCAGGAGAAGCTGAGGTGCAGGAGAAGCTGAGGTGCAGCAGAAGATAAGGTGCAGGAGAAGCTGAGGTGCAGGACATTGGGATGCAGGAGAAGCTGAGGTGCAGCAGAAGATAAGGTGCAGGAGAAGCTGAGGTGCAGGACATTGGGGTGCAGGAGAAGCTGAGGTGCAGCAGAAGATAAGGTGCAGGAGAAGCTGAGGTGCAGCAGAAGATAAGGTGCAGGAGAAGCTGAGGTGCAGGACACTAAGGTGCAGCAGAAGATAAGGTGGAGAACACTGGGGTGCAG
This sequence comes from Xenopus tropicalis, assembly GCF_000004195.4. Taxonomy (NCBI): domain Eukaryota; kingdom Metazoa; phylum Chordata; class Amphibia; order Anura; family Pipidae; genus Xenopus; species Xenopus tropicalis. Next base: position 10,465,124 of record NC_030680.2, read on the forward strand.
GAAAAGCTGAGGTGCAGGACATTGGGGTGCAGGACATTGGGGTGCAGGAGAAGCTGAGGTGCAGGACATTGGGGTGCAGGAGAAGCTGAGGTGCAGGACATTGGGGTGCTGGAGAAGCTGAGGTGCAGCAGAAGATAAGGTGCAGGAGAAGCTGAGGTGCAGGACATTGGGGTGCAGGAGAAGCTGAGGTGCAGGACATTGGGGTGCAGGAGAAGCTGAGGTGCAGGACGTTGGGGTGCAGGAGAAGCTGAGGTGCAGGCCATTGGGGTGCAGGAGAAGCTGAGGTGCAGGACATTGGGGTGCAGGAGAAGCTGAGGTGCAGGACGTTGGGGTGCAGGAGAAGCTGAGGTGCAGGACGTTGGGGTGCAGGAGAAGCTGAGGTGCAGGACATTGGGGTGCAGGAGAAGCTGAGGTGCAGGACATTGGGGTGCAGGAGAAGCTGAGGTGCAGGACGTTGGGGTGCAGGAGAAGCTGAGGTGCAGGACATTGGGGTGCAGGAGAAGCTGGGGTGCAGGACACACTGGGATTAATTCCATGTATCAGACAAAGTACAAGAGGGCAGAGCTTCCCCCCCCCCAAACAGCCTTAGTAACTACGGCCCAGTCGGGCTGAAATCAGCCGCATTCTTTGCATAGTGGGAACAAGTTACAGACTTCTTATGGTGCCAAAATGGCTGGGATCCTGCTGAACTATACAATAGATCTGAGGCAAGAGAGGATTGTGGGAAAGCGCCGGTTCCAACCATTGTATTGTTTTTTTTAGCCATTTGTTTCCCTAATGAGAAGCCAAACCGTGAGCCCCAGAGACCGGAGCGACTGAGAGAGAAACGTTCCCTTCCCAGCCGCACCGACACCCGCCATCTTGGCTCTCACTCCCCGGCTTCCAGGAAAGGCAGAGCCGGAGCCCAGACGCCCCCTGGGGAGCAGAACCGGCATTACTCTGCTATGTGCCCAGAGCTCTCCAACCGGCACCGATCCAACCGGCAACGCTCCAACCGGCACCGCTCACTGCTTATTGTTGCACTCAGCGCTCTCTCAAGGCCTTATTTACTGCCGCCGTGACTGCCGAGCCTGTAAGGGCCCCGTTACGCAAACTTTACTGGGCTTCTTGTGCCAAGGGTTTTACTGGTGCCAGCTCTTGTTACATAGTTACATAGTTACATAGGGTTGAAAAAAGAGTCCATCAAGTTCAACCCTTCCAAGTAAACCCAGCACACCTAACCCACACCTACCAATCTATACACTCACATACATAAACTATAAATACAACCACTAGAAGCTGAGGTGCAGGCCATTGGGGTGCAGGAGAAGCTGAGGTGCAGGCCATTGGGGTGCAGGAGAAGCTGAGGTGCAGAACATTGGGGTGCAGGAGAAGCTGAGGTGCAGGCCATTGGGGTGCAGGAGAAGCTGAGGTGCAGGACATTGGGGTGCAGGAGAAGCTGAGGTGCAGGACATTGGGGTGCAGGAGAAGCTGAGGTGCAGGCCATTGGGGTGCAGGAGAAGCTGAGGTGCAGGACATTGGGGTGCAGGAGAAGCTGAGGTGCAGGACATTGGGGTGCAGGAGAAGCTGAGGTGCAGGACATTGGGGTGCAGGAGAAGCTGAGGCATTAACAGAATCTGCCATTACAGCATCACTAGGAAGGGCATTCCCCAACCTCACTGCCCTCACCGTGAGGAACCCCCTTCCCAACATCCCCCGGCAGGGCATTCCCCAAGCCCCTCACTGCCCTCACCCTGAGGAACCCCCTACCCAACATCCCCCGGCAGGGCATTCCCCAACCCCCTCACTGCCCTCACCGTGAGGAACCCCCTACCCAACATCCCCCGGCAGGGCATTCCCCAACCTCACTGCCCTCACCGTGAGGAACCTCCTACCCAACATCCCCCGGCAGGGCATTCCCCAACCTCACTGCCCTCACCGTGAGGTACCCCCTACCCAACATCCCCCGGCAGGGCATTCCCCAACCCCCTCACTGCCCTCACAGTGAGGAACCCCCTACCCAACATCCCCCGGCAGGGCATTCCCCAACCCCCTCACTGCCCTCACAGTGAGGAACCCCCTACCCAACATCCCCCGGCAGGGCATTCCCCAACCCCCTCACTGCCCTCACAGTGAGGAACCCCCTACCCAACATGCCCCGGCAGGGCATTCCCCAACCTCACTGCCCTCACCGTGAGGAACCCCCTACCCAACATCCCCCGGCAGGGCATTCCCCAACCCCCTCACTGCCCTCACCGTGAGGAACCCCCTACCCAACATCCCCCGGCAGGGCATTCCCCAACCCCCTCACTGCCCTCACCGTGAGGAACCCCCTACCCAACATCCCCCGGCAGGCATTCCCCAACCTCACTGCCCTCACCGTGAGGAACCTCCTACCCAACATCCCCCGGCAGGGCATTCCCCAACCTCACTGCCCTCACCGTGAGGTACCCCTACCCAACATCCCCCGGCAGGGCATTCCCCAACCTCCTCACTGCCCTCACCGTGAGGAACCCCCTACCCAACATCCCCCGGCAGGGCATTCCCCAACCCCCTCACTGCCCTCACCGTGAGGAACCCCCTACCCAACATCCCCCGGCAGGGCATTCCCCCAACCCCCTCACTGCCCTCACCGTGAGGAACCCCCTACCCAACATCCCCCGGCAGGGCATTCCCCAACCCCCTCACTGCCCTCACCGTGAGGAACCCCCTACCCAACATCCCCCGGCAGGGCATTCCCCAACCCCCTCACTGCCCTCACTGTGAGGAACCCCCTACCCAACATCCCCCGGCAGGGCATTCCCCAACCCCTCACTGCCCTCACCGTGAGGAACCCCCTACCAACATCCCCCGGCAGGGCATTCCCCAACCCCCTCACTGCCCTCACCGTGAGGAACCCCCTACCCAACATCCCCCGGCAGGGCATTCCCCAACCCCCTCACTGCCCTCACCGTGAGGAACCCCTACCCAACATCCCCCGCAGGGCATTCCCCAACCCCCTCACTGCCCTCACCGTGAGGAACCCCCTACCCAACATCCCCCGGCAGGGCATTCCCCAACCCCCTCACTGCCCTCACCGTGAGGAACCCCCTACCCAACATCCCCCGGCAGGGCATTCCCCAACCCCCTCACTGCCCTCACCGTGAGGAACCCCCTACCCAACATCCCCCGGCAGGGCATTCCCCCAACCCCCTCACTGCCCTCACCGTGAGGAACCCCTACCCAACATCCCCCGGCAGGGCATTCCCCAACCCCCTCACTGCCCTCACCGTGAGGAACCCCCTACCCAACATCCCCCGGCAGGGCATTCCCCAACCCCCTCACTGCCCTCACCGTGAGGAACCCCCTACCCAACATCCCCCGGCAGGGCATTCCCCAACCCCCTCACTGCCCTCACCGTGAGGAACCCCCTACACTGCTTCAAATGGAAGCTCCGTTCCTCTAATCTAAAGGGGTGACCTCTGGTGCGCTGATTGTTTTTATGGGAAAAAAGAACATCCCCCATCTGCCTATAATCCCCTCTAATGTACTTGTGCCAAGGGTTTTACTGGTGCCAGCTCTTGTGCCAAGGGTTTTACTGGTGCCAGCTCTTGTGCCAAGGGTTTTACTGGTGCCAGCTCTTGTGCCAAGGGTTTTACTGGTGCCAGCTCTTGTGCCAAGGGTTTTACTGGTGCCAGCTCTTGTGCCAAGAGTTTTACTGGTGCCAGCTCTTGTGCCAAGGGTTTTACTGGTGCCAGCTCTTGTGCCAAGGGTTTTTCTGGTGCCAGCTCTTGTGCCAAGGGTTTTACTGGTGCCAGCTCTTGTGCCAAGGGTTTTACTGGTGCCAGTTCTTGTGCCTAGGGTTTTATTGGTGCCAGCTCTTGTGTCTAGGGTTTTACCGGTGCCAGCTCTTGTACCAAGGGTTTTACTGGTGCCAGCTCTTGTACCAAGGGTTTTATTGGTGCCAGCTCTTGTACCAAGGGTTTTACTGGTGCCAGCTCTTGTACCAAGGGTTTTATTGGTGCCAGCTCTTGTACCAAGGGTTTTACCGGTGCCAGCTCTTGTACCAAGGGTTTTATTGGTGCCAGCTCTTGTGTCTAGGGTTTTACCGGTGCCAGCTCTTGTGCCAAGGGTTTTACTGGTGCCAGCTCTTGTACCAAAGGTTTTACCGGTGCCAGCTCTTGTGCCGAGGGTTTCAGTGGTGCCAGGTCTTGTGGGCCATGATCAGGGGTCAAAGGACATTAAGGCACCTTTAGGGGTAAAGTAATAAAAGATGCACCAGGTCTAGTCACCCGTAGCAACCAACACGTTCCCCAATAAATAGGCTTTATTTACTCTTAGTTTGCCTTTAAGGTCTGGGAATCCAAAGACCTTGGGGTGGGAGCGCAGATACCGAATCTGTAATGGAAAAGCCCGGAGCCTGGGAAAGGAAAAGTGCGAACGTTCCATCTGGATCGGCTTCTGTCCTCGGTGGCACCTTAAGCTGCGGAGGCAGCGACTGCGACTCGGCAGGTAGAGCGTTTATGATGGAGGAGACCAGTCAGACTCCATGTTCCGCACACCTCTCCCGCTCTGCACTTCATGCTCCCCTATAACTCACTCCATATGGCTAATGGTTTGCAATGAAGCCCCGGCACATGAGTGATCCATCTTGGCTTTTGATTCCCTGCCCTGGTGGAAATGTTCAGTATAGCGTCACCGGGTCCTCTTAAACACCACTAATTCCTTCAATGCCAAAGATGTCTCCCCGACATGTCTCTCCCCTGTAGGGAGGTGTCGCTGATATTGCACAGAATTGGGAAACACATGTATCGGCCCCACCGGCAAATTCACTGGGAAGGCAACGTTTCAAGTGCAGCGGCCGTGAACATTCCTCATTGCTGCCTGATTCTATAAGTACCGGGCTCGCCGGAATAAATCTCATTGCTCATAGTCAGAGACTTTGGCTTAATATATACGTGTGCGTCTGGGTATCCGGCGTGCAAACTGAACGTAAAAAATAAGCACCCCAAATCCCCCCCTAACTGGCCTTCAGGCTGGGCCCCCTTAGCCCATAACAAGGTTACAGATATATAGAAACATTGGGGTAACAGTCACCCTGCTATAGTTCCAGGGGTACCCAGGGCACAAATAAGCACTCACCCCAAATCCCCCCCTAACTGGCCTTCAGGCTGGGCCCCCTTAGCCCATAACAAGGTTACAGATATATAGAAACATTGGGGTAACAGTCACCCCACTATAGTTCCAGGGGTACCCAGGGCACAAATAAGCACTCACCCCAAATCCCCCCCTAACTGGCCTTCAGGCTGGGCCCCCTTAGCCCATAACAAGGTTACAGATATATAGAAACATTGGGGTAACAGTTCTAGTCGTAGTGGGTAGGTGAGAGTAACCCTGGATATCGCTAACTGAACTATTTTGCCCAATTCAGTACAGTTAGGAGGTAGGTGAGTCTAACACACCACATAGGAATCTATAGGAGACAGTTCCATGTTTGTTACTGTTATGCAATTTGACCACTAGGGGGAGCCCCAGGCACACATTACATGGCATTGAGCCATAAAACACAGAAAATGCAGCCAAATAAAGAACTTGCTCGCTGCGGGGCTGATTTACTAATGTAGGTGCTAAACTGCACCAGCAATTACATATGAGCAGCCAATATGAAGACAGTAAATGAAAGCAAAGAGTCCATTACTGTGTGAAGGTGACCGTCGGCCTGCTGGTAAACCTGCCTGATCTGTCCTATTACAGCCTCCACCCACCCTGCTCCCCCTTCTTCTGAACACTTTTGCGATTTACATTCTATTTCCCTAGTTTTTAAGATATTAGCCATTTTTACAACTGCGCCACCTGCTGTTCATTTGGGCTGACTGTGTTCGGTTGGCTGAAAATGTATTTTATGAGAAAAAGAACACGTCGGGATAATGTTCTCCTTAGAAATCAGTTTAGTGAGCAGAGGGGAGTCAGCTGGCGTTTCCCTGGCCGGGTTTAAGCTCACAGGGCTGTAGCCAGTTGGCTGAAATGGACAGTAGGTGGCACTGTTGCTTCAATGCGGCGCTGGGTTCCCTTAGGCCCTGGTTTCCCCAATAGTCCCCCCCCCCTTTTATAATGATGCCCCCTGGTGTTCCTAGAGTTTTCTGCCGGGACTCAAAATGTCCTGGTTTTGGTTCAAATGTCAGTGTTTTAAGTAAGAAACCGGGGGAAATGCACCGAATCAGTACTGTCACCTCTCTAGGAGCCCCCCGTATGGGCAGGAGGGCCACCTGCCTGGGGTGCAACGATGGGGGGGCATATCCCTTTGGTCTGCCTCTGTCTATTATCTATCTATCTATCTATCTATCCATCTATCCATCTGGCTATCTATCTATCTATCTATCTATCTATCTATCTATCTATCTATCATCTATCTATCTATCTATCTATCTATCTCTATCTATCTATCTATCTATCTATCTATCATCTATCTGTCTATCTATCTATCTATCTATCTATCCATCCATCTATCTATCTATCTATCTATCTATCTATCTATATCTATCTATCTACAGTATCTATCTATCTATCATCTATCTATCTATCTATCCATCTATCCATCTATCTAACGATCTATCTATCTATCTATCTATCTATCTATCTATCCATCCATCTATCCATCTATCCATCTGTCTATCTATCTATCTATCTATCTATCTATCTATCTATCTATCTACCATCTATCTATCTATCTATCTATCTATCTATCCATCTATCCATCTGGCTATCTATCTATCTATCTATCTATCTATCTATCTATCATCTATCTATCTATCTATCTATCTCTATCTATCTATCTATCATCTATCTGTCTATCTATCTATCTATCTATCTATCTATCTATCCATCTGGCTATCTATCATCTATCTATCTATCTATCTATCTATCTATATCTATCTATCTATCTATCCATCCATCTATCCATCTATCCATCTGGCTATCTATCTATCTATCTATCTATCTATCTACCATCTATCTATCTATCGATCTATCTATCTATCCATCTATCCATCTGGCTATCTATCTATCTATCTATCTATCTATCTATCTATCTATCTATCATCTATCTATCTATCTATCTATCTATCTCTATCTATCTATCTATCATCTATCTGTCTATCTATCTATCTATCTATCTATCTATCCATCTGGCTATCTATCATCTATCTATCTATCTATCTATCTATCTATCTAACGATCTATCTATCTATCCATCTATCCATCTGGCTATCTATCTATCTATCTATCTATCATCTATCTATCTATCTATCTATCTCTATCTATCTATCTATCTATCATCTATCTGTCTATCTATCTATCTATCTATCTATCATCTATCTATCTATCTATCTATCTATCTATCTATCTCTATCTATCTATCTATCTATCTATCATCTATCTGTCTATCTATCTATCTATCTATCATCTATCTATCTATCTATCTATCTATCTATCTATCTATATCTATCTATCTATCTATCTATCTATCCATCTATCCATCTATCCATCTATCTAACGATCTATCTATCTATCCATCTATCCATCTGGCTATCTATCTATCTATCTATCTATCTATCTATCTATCTATCTATCTATCTATCCATCTATCCATCTGGCTATCTATCTATCTATCTATCATCATCTATCTATTCTCTCTATCTGAAGGAGCCAATGGAAGGAAGCTGGCACCCGCAAGGCACCCGTAAGGCACCCTGGCACCCTATGGCTTGCAGGTTCATGTCAGGCCTACGGCACAGTCTCTAGGGTTTCCCTAACTGCCACATTTGTACGCTGCAACCACAGTAAATAAAGCGCCACTTTTTTACAATATTTTATATATTTATAAGGTTTTTAACCCATATCTCCAGCTGATCCGGGCCTTCGGGGGTTAATCCTGCCCGTCTCAGCTGCCCTGCGAGGGTTAAAAGCCTTCTGAAGGGGCACAGCGCGGCATGGTGGGAAGGAGAATGGCGGATAAATACAATGCATTATTATTGTTATTATTCACATCTGGAGCTTGAAGTCAAATCCTCTGCTTGACGACGATGCTTTATTGAGATCAAAATCCAGACTCCAATAACTTTCAGGGCTTGTATTTTACGAGCTGCGATGCACTTTGGTAACTCGCACCCCCTCCCCGTCCTCCTGCGCCTCCTCATGTGTCTCTCCCGCTCCTGTTTCAGCCGCCGGCTGGGCCCCTACCCGGCACTGAGCCCCACGGCAAATAGGTGCTGAGATTTCCCTCCTTGGCGCAATTAGGCAGTGACAGCGCGAAAACTGATTGAGAAACTAACGAGTCAGGTATCTCCCCAACTTCATGTTGTTTAACCCCCCATAACCTGTACACATACCATAAAACTATGGCACATAGGGATGCCCCTGTACTAAGCACAATTCAGCAGGAACAGCCCCCTAAGTTTGCTCATAGCCTGTACAGAGAGATACCATAAAACTATGGCACATAGGGATTCCCCTGTACTAAGCACAATTCAGCAGGAACAGCCCCCTAAGTTTGCTCATAGCCTGTACAGAGAGATACCATAAAACTATGGCACATAGGGATTCCCCTGTACTAAGCACAATTCAGCAGGAACAGCCCCTAAGTTTGCTCATAGCCTGTACAGAGAGATACCATAAAACTATGGCACATAGGGATTCCCCTGTACTAAGCACAATTCAGCAGGAACAGCCCCTAAGTTTGCTCATAGCCTGTACAGAGAGATACCATAAAACTATGGCACATAGGGATTCCCCTGTACTAAGCGCAATTCAGCAGGAACAGCCCCCTAAGTTTGCTCATAGCCTGTACAGAGAGATACCATAAAACTATGGCACATAGGGATTCCCCTGTACTAAGCACAATTCAGCAGGAACAGCCCCCTAAGTTTGCTCATAGCCTGTACAGAGAGATACCATAAAACTATGGCAGCATAGGGATTCCCCTGTACTAAGCACAATTCAGCAGGAACAGCCCCCTGAGTTTGCTCATAGCCTGTACAGAGAGATACCATATAACTATGGCACATAGGGATTCCCCTGTACTAAGCACAATTCAGCAGGAACAGCCCCCACACTCTCTTTGAATTGGGTGCCAAACCCATTCCTCCAGTCTGTACCAGTGTTCTTACCAGGCAATGCCCGCAGTCATGTTCAGTATTCTGCATCCTTATCATGGTCAGCAAACAATAGTTATTATCCTTTATTAAAGATCAGTGGGGGTGCTGCCATGGATTCCAAGATGGCTGTGATGTGGCCCTGCAGTGGGGAATATCAATCAAGTTGCGGCCTGAGAACCAACCTGCCCCTATCTCTGTATATGATCCCTTAGTGACCCTACAGGCGCTTGGACATGTTTCAAAGAGCAGATTGAGAAAGTAACGTCCGGCCATTGCCCCTCCCCAGCACCTGTCCCATTACCGAGCAACCAGCTGCACGTGGGGGGGGGCCCTCTCTGGCCCCCAGGAGCACAGACCTCGCTGTCCCGCAGTATCTCATTCATCCCCATTGGCTCTATTATGTTATACGAGGCTGGTTCCTCCGCTGACGTCTCTGGGAAACGAGGCTCAAAGGGACTGAATAAATGGGGGCATTTAAGTCGTTTGTTGGTGGGGGGAAAGCGCTTGGTCTCAGTTTAACAAGGTGGGGAGGTTTTGGCTCTTGTGCCTCATTATAGCGAAAAGGGCCGTGGAAAACCGTGGGCCGGGATAACAGAACTTTGCATCCATTGCCGTGACATCCTCACTTTATATGGGACCCCAAGCCACAGGCATCTCAGTGCCGGGCTTCCTGACGCCAGAGCGGGGCCGCTACCCTGCCAGCCGCACTATTCCGCCCCCTAGCCAAGGCTGGAACATTCTAATAGCCTTTCTGTCTATTTATTATCTTTTTTTAATGTCATCTTTTATTCTTGAACCAACAAATGTATTTGTAGCTGTAATATTGGTGTGTAGGCGCCATCTCAGTGCATTGTGCCTGAGTCTGAGCTTTCAGCCAGCGCTACACATTAGAGCTGCTTTCAGCTAACCTATTGTTTCTCCTACTCCCATGTAACTGGAGGAGTCCCAAGCCGGACTTGGATTTCTTACTATTGAGTGCTATTCTGATACCTACTGGGAGCTGCTATCTTGCTCCCTTCCCATTGTTCTGCTGATTGGCTGCTGGGGGTGAGGGGGGGGTATCACTCCAACTTGCAGCGCAGCAGTAAAGTGTGCCTGAGTCTGAGCTTTCAGCCAGCGCTACACATTAGAACTGCTTTCAGCTAACCTATTGTTTCTCCTACTCCCATGTAACTGGAGGAGTCCCAAGCCGGACTTGGATTTCTTACTATTGAGTGCTATTCTGATACCTACTGGGAGCTGCTATCTTGCTCCCTTCCCATTGTTCTGCTGATCGGCTGCTGGGGGTGAGGGGGGGGGATATCACTCCAACTTGCAGCGCAGCAGTAAAGTGTGCCTGAGTCTGAGCTTTCAGCCAGCGCTACACATTAGAGCTGCTTTCAGCTAACCTATTGTTTCTCCTACTCCCATGTAACTGGAGGAGTCCCAAGCCGGACTTGGATTTCTTACTATTGAGTGCTATTCTGATACCTACTGGGAGCTGCTATCTTGCTCCCTTCCCATTGTTCTGCTGATCGGCTGCTGGGGGTGAGGGGGGGGGGATATCACTCCAACTTGCAGCGCAGCAGTAAAGTGTGAGTGAAGTTTATCAGAGCACAGGTCACATGGCTGTGGCACCCTGGGAAATGAAGAATATGGCTAGCCCCATGGGAAAAACAGATTACAATGCAGGATTCTGCTGGAGAAGCTCTATTAACTGATGGGTTTTGAAAAAAAAAACATGTTTTCCCATGACAGTGTTCCTTTTAACCCTTGGATGATGTCACTATGATGACATCACTTATGGTATAAAGCAGGTCATATGGGGTAGTGGGTCCAAGCAGGGGCAGGTTGGGTGCAGGGCTACCCAATGAGATCTTCTCAGGTCTCTAACACAGACTGTGCTAAGCAAGGGGTATAAATGTAGGCCATGGTCAGGTTTGGACCAATAAAAGAGGACATGAGTCCTGAGTGGGCAAACAGACAGGTCCATGCCATCCAATGTTGCCCTACCTGCCTCAACCTACCGCACCACCTTGTTCCCTTAGAACCAGCCCTTCTCTATCCGGCAGAACTTTCTTAGCCACATAGTCACCAATTGTTTTGCTGGAGATGACCCAATGGGAAATGGCGCGACTCCACATTCATGGGATGGGCCGGGACACCGCCATCGTGTTTATATGAAAAACGTTTCATTCCTTGCCGCTGTTTCTTTGCGTGTCTGCTCGGTGCCGATTGGGGTGTAGAATCTGACACTATGAGGGTGCCGCTCTTTGCACAGGAAGCCCTCTCTGCCACGGAAAATTAATTTCAGCCTCGGTTACTGTTCTGCTTATACTCCAGGAGGGGCGGATAGGCGCCTGGCATGAGTAACTTGGCGTTCGGCACAGCAGGCACTGGATAGGTCTCCCATTTATCTCCTGAAATTCATATTTTCAAAGCTGAGTAAGCCATATAACAATACCATGCCCTTCCTGCCAGCTGCTGCCCCCCATTCATACGGGCACATATAGGGTACAAATGGAAGGATTCTTTGGCTAAACAAAGCCTTATTATTGCACACAACTGTAGCACTTTAGGGATCCAGGTTTGAGCATGGATTCTCTGCACCCCGGAACCAGGTTTCTTGGCCTACTCTCCCCTAAATACCAATTGGCCAAAGCTACTTTCCTTCTCTCTATCTTATTCCCATGTCTATTTAAGTTTTTCTAGGCACTTGTGTGGGAAGACTGTCGTATAATTTGGCTCGCACCACAGTTTGCATTGCCCCCAATTGTTTCTACCCATGAGCAACATCCAGATGTAGAAAGTGTTGAAGAGCCACAAACCCTGGCGGTTGCTAAACGAGGACTATGATTGGATATTTGCTAGCCCCTCTTGGCCTGGAAACCCTCTTTTTGCCAATGCAATTGTGTCTGTAGGCCAGGAATTCCAAAAGAAGCACCTTCTTTGAGGCCACTGGGAGCAACATCCAAGGGGTTGGGGAGCAACATCCAAGGGGTTGGGGTGCAACATCCAAGGGGTTGGGGTGCAACATCCAAGGGGTTGGGGAGCAACATCCAAGGGGTTGAGGTGCAACATCCAAGGGGTTGGGGAGCAACATCCAAGGGGTTGAGGTGCAACATCCAAGGGGTTGGGGAGCAACATCCAAGGGGTTTGGGAGCAACATCCAAGGGGTTGGGGAGCAACATCCAAGGGGTTGGGGTGCAACATCCAAGGGGTTGGGGAGCAACATCCAAGGGGTTGGGGAGCAACATCCAAGGAGTTTGGGAGCAACATCCAAGGGGTTGAGGTGCAACATCCAAGGGGTTGGGGAGCAACATCCAAGGGGTTGAGGTGCAACATCCAAGGGGTTGGGGAGCAACATCCAAGGAGTTTGGGAGCAACATCCAAGGGGTTGAGGTGCAACATCCAAGGGGTTGGGGAGCAACATCCAAGGGGTTGAGGTGCAACATCCAAGGGGTTGGGGAGCAACATCCAAGGGGTTGGGGAGCAACATCCAAGGGGTTGAGGTGCAACATCCAAGGGGTTGGGGAGCAACATCCAAGGGGTTGAGGTGCAACATCCAAGGGGTTGGGGAGCAACATCCAAGGGGTTGGGGTGCAAGATCCAAGGGGTTGGGGAGCAACATCCAAGGGGTTGGGGAGCAACATCCAAGGGGTTGGGGAGCAACATCCAAGGGGTTTGGGAACAACATCCAAGGGGTTGGGGTGTAAGATCCAAGGGGTTGGGGGGCAACATCCAAGGGGTTGGGGAGCAACATCCAAGGAGTTTGGGAGCAACATCCAAGGGGTTGGGGAGCAACATCCAAGGGGTTTGGGAACAACATCCAAGGGGTTGGGGTGTAAGATCCAAGGGGTTGGGGGGCAACATCCAAGGGGTTGGGGAGCAACATCCAAGGAGTTTGGGAGCAACATCCAAGGGGTTGGGGTGCAACATCCAAGGAGTTTGGGAGCAACATCCAAGGAGTTTGGGAGCAACATCCAAGGGGTTGGGGAGCAACATCCAAGGGGTTTGGGAGCAACATCCAAGGAGTTTGGGAGCAACATCCAAGGGGTTGGGGAGCAACATCCAAGGGGTTGGGGTGCAACATCCAAGGGGTTTGGGAGCAACATCCAAGGAGTTTGGGAGCAACATCCAAGGGGTTGGGGAGCAACATCCAAGGGGTTGGGGTGCAACATCCAAGGGGTTGGGGAGCAACATCCAAGGGGTTGAGGTGCAACATCCAAGGGGTTGGGGAGCAACATCCAAGGGGTTGAGGTGCAACATCCAAGGGGTTGGGGAGCAACATCCAAGGGTTGGGGAGCAACATCCAAGGAGTTTGGGAGCAACATCCAAGGGGTTGAGGTGCAACATCCAAGGGGTTGGGGAGCAACATCCAAGGGGTTGAGGTGCAACATCCAAGGGGTTGGGGAGCAACATCCAAGGGGTTGGGGAGCAACATCCAAGGGGTTGGGGTGCAACATCCAAGGGGTTGGGGAGCAACATCCAAGGGGTTGGGGAGCAACATCCAAGGGGTTTGGGAACAACATCCAAGGGGTTGGGGTGTAAGATCCAAGGGGTTGGGGGGCAACATCCAAGGGGTTGGGGAGCAACATCCAAGGAGTTTGGGAGCAACATCCAAGGGGTTGGGGTGCAACATCCAAGGAGTTTGGGAGCAACATCCAAGGAGTTTGGGAGCAACATCCAAAGGGTTGGGGAGCAACATCCAAGGGGTTGGGGTGCAACATCCAAGGGGTTGGGGAGCAACATCCAAGGGGTTGGGGAGCAACATCCAAGGGGTTTGGGAGCAACATCCAAGGGGCTGGGGAGCAACATCCAAGGGGTTTGGGAGCAACATCCAAGGGGTTTGGGAGCAACATCCAAGGGGCTGGGGAGCAACAAGTTGTGTGTGAGCCATTGGTTGGGCAGGACTGGGGAAAAGAGCTCCAAGGAAATACCCCAAGGACTGGAAATCAATGGAAGTAAAGCAATGAATGTTGTGAACATCAGGCACAATGCAAGAATCCCAGAGGTCAAATGGCTGGAGAGAAGGGCAAGAGAGAGAAAAGACAAGGGGACAAACATCTAGGTGCAATAATTACATGGCATAATGGCCCAAGTGATAAAGTACAAGTAACAGACACCACTTTACATGGGGCTATACTACTATACCTATCTCACCAGCTTTCCATCACTTTGATCCCTGAATGTTGCAAGACCAATGACCACTGATGAGAAAATCATACACCCAGCCCTCCTGCATGGAGCTGAGACACCAACAGCAGGGGACATGGAGCTTTCTGCCGTAAGGAAAAGGAGGAGAAGGCTCCTATCAGGGCTGTGGGACCATGAGAAGAAGAGGTTGGCATGGTCCTGGGAATAAATGGAGGAGAGTCAGGTTTATTCCAAGGTTTTTGGCTTCCCAGTCAGGTCACTGCTTGGCTGCTTTAGGGTGAAGACACACGGAGCTACTAGAAGCAGCTACTTGTCATGGCTACTAAAGTAGACAGTGCTGATCATTTACTGATAATTGTCTGTGTGTGTGTTTTAGCAGAGGCATTTCTCATTATTGTCTATGGCAGGGCATTTAGTAGCCATGACAAGTAGCTGCTACTAAGTAGCTCCATGTGTCTTCACCCTTAGGCTGTAGCTGTGGTGGGGGAACTTTGGTGATGCTGCAATGCTGTAAAGCAAGAAGCTTGCCCCAGGGGGCACTTTACTGGTTCTTCTGCTACCTGAAATTATCACCCATGCATCATATAAATACACTTAACCAGCGAACCTGAAAATATTGTTTATAAACATATATTTTGTCTTTTTTTGCACTTTTTTTCAATCCCTACCCCTACCCATCTCCTGTGTTATATCCCATTTACATCCCATTCGTCTCTGTCTCGTTACTTTCTCTCCGTTCTCTCCTCTTGGCACCCCCTCGTTGCCCCACACTCTGCATTATTTTGCCTATAAAGCACATGCAGATGCTCTCGATGTCTAAACCAATCGAGGAGCCCAGGTGGGTAATGGGCAGTGGCAGCGCTTGGCAGCCTCTCGTTTGCCTCTTTGCAATTTTCCAGTAATTGCACTTCCTTCGTGCCGCCATCTGTGAAAGATCAGCCTGTGGGACAGGCAGCTTGGTAGCCGTGGGACCCCTCACAGCAGCCTCTCAATCTCCCAGGAGCCTGGGTGTCCCATAGAGGGGCTTATAGATCAGTTGGGTGGGGAGGGGGGCAGTGCTATCATAATCTTGGCACTTAGTTGGCTGTTTATGGGGTGCAAATTGGGCTGAGACTGGCAAAACAAAACTGGGCATGGCAGGGAAGTCAAATTTCCATTCCTCGGGTTTTCTCAGCATGCTGGGAGCTGTAGTCTGCTCCAGCTGGGGGGGGGGGGGCCTGCAGTTTGGGCAAACCTTTTGCCAGTGTGTTGCTATGTTTATAACAGATATGCCCATTCTGTGCCAGGCAGTTGACTGCTCAAAAACCATACCTGATGCCAATGTTATTATTGGGAAAGAAAAAGAGAACAGAGATTGGGAGACTACTGGTTGGGGGCGAAATGTTTCGCCAGGCATGAATTCGCGGCGAATTTCCACATTTCGCCATTGGCGGATTGTTTCGCGAAACGGATAAAAAAAATTGCTGCGGAAAAATTTGGCGCGTCCAAAAATTGTTGTCAAAAGAATAGCCGCAGGCGACAAAAGAATAGCCGCGTGGGACAAGAGAATAGCCGCGTGGGACAAAAGAATAGCCGCGTGGGACAAAAGAATAGCCGCGTGCAACAAAAGAATAGCCGCGTGGGACAAGAGAATAGCCGCGTGGGACAAAAGAATAGCTGCACAACAAAAGAATAGCCACGCACGACAAAAGAATTGCCGCGTGCGACAAAAGAATAGCTGTGCGACAAAAGAATAGCCGCCAGTGACAAAAGAATAGCTGCGCGACAAAAGAATAGCCGCGCGACAAAAGAATAGCCGCCAGTGACAAAAGAATAGCTGCGCGACAAAAGAATAGCCGCGTGCCACAAAAGAATAGCCACTGGTGACAAAACAATAGCCATGTGCGACAAAAGAATAGCCACGGGCAACAATTTTTTTGACACGCGACATTTTCGCTGTTTCGCGAATCTTTTGAAAGATTTGCGAATTTTTCAGCGAAATGGGACAGATTCACTCATCAATATTCCCGGCACATGAATCAGTGCCATAATCTGACTGGTGGCTGTGCTGGTCGGTGGCACAATCCCAGTGTTTTGGCACCAGTATGGCTTCCTACTTACCTGGCCGCTAAACCCATTGGAACTGCCCCTTGTAGGCCATTATTGCTCGGAAATGTCCACCGTCACTTGTGGCTAAACATTGGGATAGTCCCTTGGGCCAATGGCCTCTTCTTGAGTCTACCTTGGCTAATGCCAGAGACACCCTTGGTTGGTTGGGGGCATTTGGGGGCACCTTCTCTAAATAAATGTTCATTGGGGGTAAAAGCCCTGAAATTACGGTGACTTAGACAAGTTTCTAATTAGATCCCACCAGGTTTGGTCCATGCACGTCCCATATCCTCCCCTGGAAATGCCTCTTGCCATGGTTTCCATCTGTTCTTGGGGGGTTTCAGACCCTCGAGGGGATATTGCACACAAATGCAAAAAGAGGAAATTATCGAAAATTAACAAAAAGCAAAATGTTACGGTAGGGGAAATTGGGAATAACAGAAGGGTCCCTGTCTCGGAGCCGCCATCACAGAACCCAAATTGTTCCCCCTGAGCGAGCAGCGGCCTCTCCTTTCCCCGACCAGAGCAAATCGATCGCTTGGTGCATCCTCTGCCCTCGGGGGGGTGGAACAGACACAAACTGGGGCACTGTTGGCTCCATCAGCCTGGTCTGAAGAAGTCATTAATATAAGAAAACAATAGTCTCAGTGCCCAATACATCTTATCTGTGGCAGGGGAACTAATTGCTCACTTGAAAAATTAGATTAGGAAACCCCAAAAATCTGCAGATATTCTACATCCGTTCCTCTGATCATTCATTCACCCTTGGACCTAAATCTAAGGTCAAACATGGCAACTGCAAAGTAAAATAATCATCCTGCTCTTAATATTCTAATGACAGCTAAAGGATATCCCTGTTTTAATTATTTACGGGGGGCTACTATACAGATAGCTAGAATCTCAGCCATAAAGCAGGGCAGGACTGCTGCTTACAATGGGGGGGGATCAGATAGGATCTGTGCCACTGTGACAGAATGCTCTGTTATACAGATAGCTAGAATCTCAGCCATAAAGCAGGGCAGGACTGCTGCTTACAATGGGGGGGGATCAGATAGGATCTGTGCCACTGTGACAGAATGCTCTGTTATACAGATAGCTAGAATCTCAGCCATAAAGCAGGGCAGGACTGCTGCTTACAATGGGGGGATCAGATAGGATCTGTGCCACTGTGACAGAATGCTCTGTTATACAGATAGCTAGAATCTCAGCCATAAAGCAGGGCAGGGCTGCTGCTTACAATGGGGGGGGGGGGGGGGGGGGTCAGATAGGATCTGTGCCACTGTGACAGAATGCTCTGTTATACAGATAGCTAGAATCTCAGCCATACAGCAGGGCTGGACTGCTGCTTACAATGGGGGGGATCAGATAGGATCTGTGCCACTGTGACAGAATGCTCTGTTATACAGATAGCTAGAATCTCAGCCATAAAGCAGGGCAGGACTGCTGCTTACAATGGGGGGGGGGGGGGGGGGGGGGTCAGATAGGATCTGTGCCACTGTGACAGAATGCTCTGTTATACAGATAGCTAGAATCTCAGCCATAAAGCAGGGCAGGACTGCTGCTTACAATGGGGGGATCAGATAGGATCTGTGCCACTGTAACAGAATGCTCTGTTATACAGATAGCTAGAATCTCAGCCATAAAGCAGGGCAGGACTGCTGCTTACAATGGGGGGGATCAGATAGGATCTGTGCCACTGTGACAGAATGCTCTGTTATACAGATAGCTAGAATCTCAGCCATAAAGCAGGGCTGGACTGCTGCTTACAATGGGGGGGGGGGGGGGGTCAGATAGGATCTGTGCCACTGTGACAGAATGCTCTGTTATACAGATAGCTAGAATCTCAGCCATAAAGCAGGGCTGGACTGCTGCTTACAATGGGGGGGATCAGATAGGATCTGTGCCACTGTGACAGAATGCTCTGTTATACAGATAGCTAGAATCTCAGCCATAAAGCAGGGCAGGACTGCTGCTTACAATGGGGGGGGGGGGGGGGGGGTCAGATAGGATCTGTGCCACTGTGACAGAATGCTCTGTTATACAGATAGCTAGAATCTCAGCCATAAAGCAGGGCAGGACTGCTGCTTACAATGGGGGGATCAGATAGGATCTGTGCCACTGTAACAGAATGCTCTGTTATACAGATAGCTAGAATCTCAGCCATAAAGCAGGGCAGGACTGCTGCTTACAATGGGGGGGATCAGATAGGATCTGTGCCACTGTGACAGAATGCTCTGTTATACAGATAGCTAGAATCTCAGCCATAAAGCAGGGCAGGACTGCTGCTTACAATGGGGGGGGGGGGGGGGGTCAGATAGGATCTGTGCCACTGTGACAGAATGCTCTGTTATACAGATAGCTAGAATCTCAGCCATACAGCAGGGCTGGACTGCTGCTTACAATGGGGGGGATCAGATAGGATCTGTGCCACTGTAACAGAATGCTCTGTTATACAGATAGCTAGAATCTCAGCCATAAAGCAGGGCAGGACTGCTGCTTACAATGGGGGGGATCAGATAGGATCTGTGCCACTGTGACAGAATGCTCTGTTATACAGATAGCTAGAATCTCAGCCATAAAGCAGGGCAGGACTGCTGCTTACAATGGGGGGATCAGATAGGATCTGTGCCACTGTAACAGAATGCTCTGTTATACAGATAGCTAGAATCTCAGCCATAAAGCAGGGCAGGACTGCTGCTTACAATGGGGGGGATCAGATAGGATCTGTGCCACTGTGACAGAATGCTCTGTTATACAGATAGCTAGAATCTCAGCCATAAAGCAGGGCAGGACTGCTGCTTACAATGGGGGGGATCAGATAGGATCTGTGCCACTGTGACAGAATGCTCTGTTATACAGATAGCTAGAATCTCAGCCATAAAGCAGGGCAGGACTGCTGCTTACAATGGGGGGGGGGGGGGGGGGTCAGATAGGATCTGTGCCACTGTGACAGAATGCTCTGTTATACAGATAGCTAGAATCTCAGCCATAAAGCAGGGCAGGGCTGCTGCTTACAATGGGGGGGGGGGGGGGGGGGTCAGATAGGATCTGTGCCACTGTGACAGAATGCTCTGTTATACAGATAGCTAGAATCTCAGCCATAAAGCAGGGCAGGACTGCTGCTTACAATGGGGGGGGGGGGGTCAGATAGGATCTGTGCCACTGTGACAGAATGCTCTGTTATACAGATAGCTAGAATCTCAGCCATAAAGCAGGGCAGGACTGCTGCTTACAATGGGGGGATCAGATAGGATCTGTGCCACTGTGACAGAATGCTCTGTTATACAGATAGCTAGAATCTCAGCCATACAGCAGGGCTGGACTGCTGCTTACAATGGGGGGGATCAGATAGGATCTGTGCCACTGTGACAGAATGCTCTGTTATACAGATAGCTAGAATCTCAGCCATAAAGCAGGGCAGGGCTGCTGCTTACAATGGGGGGATCAGATAGGATCTGTGCCACTGTGACAGAATGCTCTGTTATACAGATAGCTAGAATCTCAGCCATAAAGCAGGGCAGGACTGCTGCTTACAATGGGGGGATCAGATAGGATCTGTGCCACTGTAACAGAATGCTCTGTTATACAGATAGCTAGAATCTCAGCCATAAAGCAGGGCAGGACTGCTGCTTACAATGGGGGGGATCAGATAGGATCTGTGCCACTGTGACAGAATGCTCTGTTATACAGATAGCTAGAATCTCAGCCATAAAGCAGGGCAGGACTGCTGCTTACAATGGGGGGGATCAGATAGGATCTGTGCCACTGTGACAGAATGCTCTGTTATACAGATAGCTAGAATCTCAGCCATAAAGCAGGGCAGGACTGCTGCTTACAATGGGGGGGGGGGGGGGGTCAGATAGGATCTGTGCCACTGTGACAGAATGCTCTGTTATACAGATAGCTAGAATCTCAGCCATAAAGCAGGGCAGGACTGCTGCTTACAATGGGGGGATCAGATAGGATCTGTGCCACTGGGACAGAATGCTCTGTTATACAGATAGCTAGAATCTCAGCCATAAAGCAGGGCAGGGCTGCTGCTTACAATGGGGGGGGGGGGGGGGGGGTCAGATAGGATCTGTGCCACTGTGACAGAATGCTCTGTTATACAGATAGCTAGAATCTCAGCCATAAAGCAGGGCAGGACTGCTGCTTACAATGGGGGGATCAGATAGGATCTGTGCCACTGTGACAGAATGCTCTGTTATACATGTAGGGACCCATAGGGTTAAATGGTCCCTATGGCTTTAAATCCCTACAGGTTTAGTTCCCTTAGTTGCTGGGCAGAAGGGAATGTATCTAAGTGAGTTCATTAACATGTGTGCTATTGGTTAGAAGGTATAGTGACCACATCCTGCCTGACTTTGGTATAGTGTTGGGAGAGGAGTGGCACCTTCCTGTTGTTTGCTTCCACCTTAGGGACAAGGTGGATGTGTGCTGAGAGCCCAGGCCATGGGCCCAGGCCCAGTGAAGTCAGGGAACAGGGCCCCGTGAATGAGGCATTAGATAGTGGCAGGTGTAGCTCCCTTTATAGTACCCTCTAGGAGTGTAAGGCAGTTAGGGCTGAGCTAGAATGAGCAGCATGAGCTCCTGCATAGGATTTGCAGTTTTTCTGGAGATAGTTCTCCCAGGCCACATTGCCTGTAGTGTAGGGATCCAAGTGAATAGGGAATCAGGATAGAGAATTCCCTGAGGGATCCACTACAGGGTGTGTCGCAGAGGTGAAGGGAGATTCCTGCCAGTCTGCCCGCAGGAGAGTGTGAGTCTGAATATACACTCGGTATGTGTTGCATGTACCAATGGCCTCTGAAGCTGTATTGTGAGTAAACCCTGTGGATGTTCAATAAATACTTATTACTTTGTTATTTGCAAGAACCTCTGGCGCCCTCTGTTTTCATTTTTCTGCATAGCAGCAAGAGAGGTGTAGTTGCACAACACCCTCACCTTCCTCTTCCACTTAGCGAAGGCCCATTCTGGGTAAGAGAGTACAGTGTAACCCATGTTCTACTGGTACTAGTCCGGGAAGGCAGCTATTGAGCTGAAATAGGTGTTACATACAGATAGCTAGAATCTCAGCCATAAAGCAGGGCAGGACTGCTGCTTACAATGGGGGGGGATCAGATAGGATCTGTGCCACTGTGACAGAATGCTCTGTTATACAGATAGCTAGAATCTCAGCCATAAAGCAGGGCAGGACTGCTGCTTACAATGGGGGGATCAGATAGGATCTGTGCCACTGTGACAGAATGCTCTGTTATACAGATAGCTAGAATCTCAGCCATAAAGCAGGGCAGGGCTGCTGCTTACAATGGGGGGGGGGGGGGGGGGGTCAGATAGGATCTGTGCCACTGTGACAGAATGCTCTGTTATACAGATAGCTAGAATCTCAGCCATACAGCAGGGCTGGACTGCTGCTTACAATGGGGGGGATCAGATAGGATCTGTGCCACTGTGACAGAATGCTCTGTTATACAGATAGCTAGAATCTCAGCCATAAAGCAGGGCAGGACTGCTGCTTACAATGGGGGGGGGGGGGGGGGGTCAGATAGGATCTGTGCCACTGTGACAGAATGCTCTGTTATACAGATAGCTAGAATCTCAGCCATAAAGCAGGGCAGGACTGCTGCTTACAATGGGGGGATCAGATAGGATCTGTGCCACTGTAACAGAATGCTCTGTTATACAGATAGCTAGAATCTCAGCCATAAAGCAGGGCAGGACTGCTGCTTACAATGGGGGGGATCAGATAGGATCTGTGCCACTGTGACAGAATGCTCTGTTATACAGATAGCTAGAATCTCAGCCATAAAGCAGGGCAGGACTGCTGCTTACAATGGGGGGGGGGGGGGGGGTCAGATAGGATCTGTGCCACTGTGACAGAATGCTCTGTTATACAGATAGCTAGAATCTCAGCCATAAAGCAGGGCTGGACTGCTGCTTACAATGGGGGGGATCAGATAGGATCTGTGCCACTGTGACAGAATGCTCTGTTATACAGATAGCTAGAATCTCAGCCATAAAGCAGGGCAGGACTGCTGCTTACAATGGGGGGGGGGGGGGGGGGTCAGATAGGATCTGTGCCACTGTGACAGAATGCTCTGTTATACAGATAGCTAGAATCTCAGCCATAAAGCAGGGCAGGACTGCTGCTTACAATGGGGGATCAGATAGGATCTGTGCCACTGTAACAGAATGCTCTGTTATACAGATAGCTAGAATCTCAGCCATAAAGCAGGGCAGGACTGCTGCTTACAATGGGGGGGATCAGATAGGATCTGTGCCACTGTGACAGAATGCTCTGTTATACAGATAGCTAGAATCTCAGCCATAAAGCAGGGCAGGACTGCTGCTTACAATGGGGGGGGGGGGGGGGTCAGATAGGATCTGTGCCACTGTGACAGAATGCTCTGTTATACAGATAGCTAGAATCTCAGCCATACAGCAGGGCTGGACTGCTGCTTACAATGGGGGGGATCAGATAGGATCTGTGCCACTGTAACAGAATGCTCTGTTATACAGATAGCTAGAATCTCAGCCATAAAGCAGGGCAGGACTGCTGCTTACAATGGGGGGGATCAGATAGGATCTGTGCCACTGTGACAGAATGCTCTGTTATACAGATAGCTAGAATCTCAGCCATAAAGCAGGGCAGGACTGCTGCTTACAATGGGGGGATCAGATAGGATCTGTGCCACTGTAACAGAATGCTCTGTTATACAGATAGCTAGAATCTCAGCCATAAAGCAGGGCAGGACTGCTGCTTACAATGGGGGGGATCAGATAGGATCTGTGCCACTGTGACAGAATGCTCTGTTATACAGATAGCTAGAATCTCAGCCATAAAGCAGGGCAGGACTGCTGCTTACAATGGGGGGGATCAGATAGGATCTGTGCCACTGTGACAGAATGCTCTGTTATACAGATAGCTAGAATCTCAGCCATAAAGCAGGGCAGGACTGCTGCTTACAATGGGGGGGGGGGGGGGGGGGTCAGATAGGATCTGTGCCACTGTGACAGAATGCTCTGTTATACAGATAGCTAGAATCTCAGCCATAAAGCAGGGCAGGGCTGCTGCTTACAATGGGGGGGGGGGGGGGGTCAGATAGGATCTGTGCCACTGTGACAGAATGCTCTGTTATACAGATAGCTAGAATCTCAGCCATAAAGCAGGGCAGGACTGCTGCTTACAATGGGGGGGGGGGGGGGTCAGATAGGATCTGTGCCACTGTGACAGAATGCTCTGTTATACAGATAGCTAGAATCTCAGCCATAAAGCAGGGCAGGACTGCTGCTTACAATGGGGGGATCAGATAGGATCTGTGCCACTGTAACAGAATGCTCTGTTATACAGATAGCTAGAATCTCAGCCATAAAGCAGGGCAGGACTGCTGCTTACAATGGGGGGGATTAGATAGGATCTGTGCCACTGTGACAGAATGCTCTGTTATACAGATAGCTAGAATCTCAGCCATAAAGCAGGGCAGGACTGCTGCTTACAATGGGGGGGGGGGGGGGTCAGATAGGATCTGTGCCACTGTGACAGAATGCTCTGTTATACAGATAGCTAGAATCTCAGCCATACAGCAGGGCTGGACTGCTGCTTACAATGGGGGGGATCAGATAGGATCTGTGCCACTGTGACAGAATGCTCTGTTATACAGATAGCTAGAATCTCAGCCATAAAGCAGGGCAGGGCTGCTGCTTTACAATGGGGGGGATCAGATAGGATCTGTGCCACTGTGACAGAATGCTCTGTTATACAGATAGCTAGAATCTCAGCCATAAAGCAGGGCAGGACTGCTGCTTACAATGGGGGGATCAGATAGGATCTGTGCCACTGTAACAGAATGCTCTGTTATACAGATAGCTAGAATCTCAGCCATAAAGCAGGGCAGGACTGCTGCTTACAATGGGGGGGATCAGATAGGATCTGTGCCACTGTGACAGAATGCTCTGTTATACAGATAGCTAGAATCTCAGCCATAAAGCAGGGCAGGACTGCTGCTTACAATGGGGGGGATCAGATAGGATCTGTGCCACTGTGACAGAATGCTCTGTTATACAGATAGCTAGAATCTCAGCCATAAAGCAGGGCAGGACTGCTGCTTACAATGGGGGGGGGGGGGGGGTCAGATAGGATCTGTGCCACTGTGACAGAATGCTCTGTTATACAGATAGCTAGAATCTCAGCCATAAAGCAGGGCAGGACTGCTGCTTACAATGGGGGGATCAGATAGGATCTGTGCCACTGTGACAGAATGCTCTGTTATACAGATAGCTAGAATCTCAGCCATAAAGCAGGGCAGGACTGCTGCTTACAATGGGGGGGATCAGATAGGATCTGTGCCACTGTGACAGAATGCTCTGTTATACAGATAGCTAGAATCTCAGCCATAAAGCAGGGCAGGACTGCTGCTTACAATGGGGGGGATCAGATAGGATCTGTGCCACTGTGACAGAATGCTCTGTTATACAGATAGCTAGAATCTCAGCCATAAAGCAGGGCAGGACTGCTGCTTACAATGGGGGGGATCAGATAGGATCTGTGCCACTGTGACAGAATGCTCTGTTATACAGATAGCTAGAATCTCAGCCATAAAGCAGGGCAGGACTGCTGCTTACAATGGGGGGATCAGATAGGATCTGTGCCACTGTGACAGAATGCTCTGTTATACAGATAGCTAGAATCTCAGCCATAAAGCAGGGCAGGACTGCTGCTTACAATGGGGGGGATCAGATAGGATCTGTGCCACTGTGACAGAATGCTCTGTTATACAGATAGCTAGAATCTCAGCCATAAAGCAGGGCAGGACTGCTGCTTACAATGGGGGGATCAGATAGGATCTGTGCCACTGTGACAGAATGCTCTGTTATACAGATAGCTAGAATCTCAGCCATAAAGCAGGGCAGGACTGCTGCTTACAATGGGGGGGGATCAGATAGGATATGTGCCACTGTTAGTCTTAGTTTCATGATGACTTATGTCAGAGGTGACGCAGATCTGTACGGAGTGAAGTCAGTGGCGCTTTGGGAGACAATAAAATGGCGTTTCATTAAAACCAGCCTCAGTCTCGTAACTGAGTTCTATGCCCATTGTCAGATTCCCGTCAAGGACGGGTTTGTATTATTCCACTATAAACAAGCCGTAGAGCCTGACACGTTGGCTAATTGGGCCGCAGAGGACTATGGGAAACATGTGCCAATCAGGTCTGTTTAGAAGTCAAACTCTTACGCTTGTCACAGCCAATCAGTGGGAGCCGAGCAAATGCTGGACACGGTTCCACTCACAAAGCGGACATTCCCCAGCGCTGGAAAATTCAGCTTTTCCCCCGTTTGAACATATTTCTGGCAGGAACAGCAGAGTAATTAGGAGCCGGGCAGTGAGTGAATGTGTGGGCCTGGGGTTTGTCCCAGTAAAGAGAAGCAGAGCCCCCGTCATCTCCATGGCTGGTGTAGCGGATACGGCGCTCAGACTGACGGGGGGCCGGTGGGGATTCAGCTTGATGATCCCCAAAATCTGCGGCTGTGGAAGTGATGGGATGCAGGAACCGTTTTCCCTATTGGTCTCATTGAGCAATTCCTCTTTCATATTTAACCCCTAGGAAGCTGCAGTCAAACAAGATTTGTTTTGGCATTACATGGGGCTATACACCTATCTCTCTGTACAGGCTATGAGCAGACTTAGGGGGCTGTTCCTGCTGAATTGTGCTTAGTACAGGGAATCCCTATGCTGCCATAGTTTTATGGTATCTCTCTGTACAGGCTATGAGCAGACTTAGGGGGCTGTTCCTGCTGAATTGTGCTTAGTACAGGGGAATCCCTATGCTGCCATAGTTTTATGGTATCTCTCTGTACAGGCTATGAGCAGACTTAGGGGGCTGTTCCTGCTGAATTGTGCTTAGTACAGGGGAATCCCTATGCTGCCATAGTTTTATGGTATCTCTCTGTACAGGCTATGGGCAAACTTAGGGGGCTGTTCCTGCTGAATTGTGCTTAGTACAAGGGAATCCCTATGTGCCATAGTTTTATGGTATCTCTCTGTACAGGCTATGAGCAAACTTAGGGGGCTGTTCCTGCTGAATTGTGCTTAGTACAGGGGAATCCCTATGTGCCATAGTTTTATGGTATCTCTCTGTACAGGCTATGAGCAAACTTAGGGGGCTGTTCCTGCTGAATTGTGCTTAGTACAGGGGAATCCCTATGTGCCATAGTTTTATGGTATCTCTCTGTACAGGCTATGAGCAAACTTAAGGTGGCCATACACGCACCGATATTATCGTACGAAACCTCGTTTCGTACGATAATCGGTGCGTGTATGGCATGTCGGCGAGTCGACCGATATCGCAGGAAGCTGCTGATATCGGACGACTCGCCGATCGGACAAGTTTGAAAATTTTGATCGGGCGCCATAGAAGGCGCCTGACCAAAATTCTCCCTTCAGAGCTGAATCGGCAGAAGGAGGTAGAAATCCTATTGTTTCTACCTCCTTACCTGCCGATTCAGCCCTGAATGGTGTGTGGCGGATCTTACAATGTTTCGTGCGACCGATGGTCGTACGAAACATCGTCAGATCGCCACGTGTATGGCCAGCTTTAGGGTGCTGTTCCTGCTGAATTGTGCTTAGTACAGGGGAATCCCTATGCTGCCATAGTTTTATGGTATCTCTCTGTACAGACTATGAGCAAACTTAGGGGGCTGTTCCTGCTGAATTGTGCTTAGTACAGGGGAATCCCTATGTGCCATAGTTTTATGGTATCTCTCTGTACAGGCTATGAGCAAACTTAGGGGGCTGTTCCTGCTGAATTGTGCTTAGTACAGGGGAATCCCTATGCTGCCATAGTTTTATGGTATCTCTCTGTACAGGCTATGAGCAAACTTAGGGGGCTGTTCCTGCTGAATTGTGCTTAGTACAGGGGAATCCCTATGTGCCATAGTTTTATGGTATCTCTCTGTACAGGCTATGAGCAAACTTAGGGGGCTGTTCCTGCTGAATTGTGCTTAGTACAGGGGAATCCCTATGCTGCCATAGTTTTATGGTATCTCTCTGTACAGGCTATGAGCAAACTTAGGGGGCTGTTCCTGCTGAATTGTGCTTAGTACAGGGGAATCCCTATGTGCCATAGTTTTATGGTATCTCTCTGTACAGGCTATGAGCAAACTTAGGGGGCTGTTCCTGCTGAATTGTGCTTAGTACAGGGGAATCCCTATGTGCCATAGTTTTATGGTATCTCTCTGTACAGGCTATGAGCAAACTTATGGGGCTGTTCCTGCTGAATTGTGCTCAGTACAAGGGAATCCCTATGCTTGTATTGATTATGGTATCATATTCAAGACATAATAAGATATTCCCTAACATGTCGCCATCTATTGAATAAAAATTAAATGGAGGCTAGACATTATTTCTAGTTGGTGCACATAGAAGGCTACTAATAAGGCCCAAGTGGGGAGAAGGGCCCAGCCCAGTGGAACTTTACGGCAGACAGAACCTTGAGCAAATTGTTTAGAGAATATTGTTGCATTTGGCCGGGGAAGGCAAATAAATCAAATGAAGGAGTTTGTGCTAGAAATCCAGCCTGTTCCATAAACGGAGGCGAGAGTGAGCGGCGGGGCTCCCTACCCTGGGCATTGCCCCCGTGCCCCCCTCCCCCAGCAGCACATCAGAAATTACCCGACTGTGATGCGCTGGGGAATATTAAATTAACCTATTAGCAGGGAAAGAGTCCCCCTTTGTCCCAGGGAAGATGAGAGGGAGCGACCGTGGGCCGGGGGGGCCCCTCGTACATGTGACTTCCATTTCTCTATCTGCACCGACCACATGAAACAAGTCCCCAAAGTCACATCCTAATTTCATTATGGTTCATGGAACAGGGGCGGCTTTGTGCCGAGATACTTGCCCCTATCCCGACCCTCCGGCCATGTTCCTACCTGGGTCCGACTGGCACCACTGGCGCCATATTGCTGCGGTTTTGGGGTGCCAATGAAACCCATGAACCTCTATAGTCCCATTGCACCCCGTTGTCGTTAAACTGATATAGTAAAGCAGCCAAATTAGATTACATGTTTCCTCCTTGCAGCAGGGTTAATAGATTGTAAGCTCTTTAGAACAGCGATACAAGTTCTATTTGCCCCAGTCTGTTACTATTCCACACACGGTATTATATCTATCTGTGTACTTGCAAGAACACACACATATACACGCTTATCAGGCTTGTAAATGTCACAGAATTCTGGGTAATCGCCTATATTTAGAAGGGGGTGTGGCCCAGGAACCTGAATCTCAATTTACTCCGCCCCCCCAACCGCTATTGAATTTCATAAAAGTGTCAGAAACAAAAGGAACACTGTCCTGCGCAAAATAGGGTGTGGCCAGGGTGGAAAGGGGTGTTGCCGGGGCAGAATTCTGAGTAATTACCTATATTTACAAGGGGGCGTGGCCCAGGAACCTGAATCCCAATTTACTCCACCCCCCAACTGCTATTGAAATTCATAAAAGTGTTAGAATCTAAAGCAACATTGTCCTGTGCAAAAAAGGGTGTGGCCTGGGTGGAAAGGGGTGTTGCCGGGGCAGAATTCTGAGCAATTACCTATATTTACAAGGGGGGCGTGGCCCAGGAACCTGAATCTCAACTTACTCCGCCCCTCCAACCGCTATTGAAAATTCATAAAAGTGTTGGAACCTGTAGGAAGACTGTCCTGTGCAAAACAGGGTGTGGCCTGGGTGGAAAGGGGTGTTGCCGAGGCAGAATTCTGAGTAATAACCTATATTTACAAGGGGGCGTGGCACAAGAACCTTAATCTCAACTTACTCCACCCCACAACCGCTATTGAAATTTATAAAAGTGTCAGAACCGCAAGGAACACTGTACTGTGAAAAATAGGGTGTGGCCTGGGTGTTGCTGGGTAGAATTACCTATATTTACAAGGGGGTGTGGCACAAGAACTTGACTTTCAAATTACTCCTTCAATAAAGCCAAATAATGGATCTCATTACATAACATGCCCTAAACTGAATGAACTCCAACTCCCAGCATGCTCAGCTAGCCAGCAGCCCAGGCTTGCCCTGTATGTGCCTAACCTCTGACAGAGGACACCTGTGTAAAATGTCAGAAGAAAATGAGTTTTTAGGGAAAAGGGAAAGGACGTTAATTGCCGCCATTTGCCCGGGCTGTCAGGGCTATAATGTAACAGCTAATTGGTCAGTGTCCGGGCTAATTAGTTAAATGCTCGCTAGACAAGCTGTTTATGGAAACCACAATAAGAGCATTGACTTTCACAGGTCAGCGCTTCTCACTGGGATCCCAAGCAGTTGTTCTAACCTCTGCTAGCCCCGTCTGCTAGCCCTGTCTGTGAGCCCCAAACCGAAATGTCCTTATTGCTGGCCGATGGTGATTAGCCCCTTCTGCTAGCCTTGTCCGTGGCCCAGAACTTCAATGTTCTTATTTTTGTCTGTGAGGTAATTGGTCCCCTCTACTAGCCCAGTCTGTAGGCCTAGAACCAAAATTTTCCCTTGCTGGCTGTGGGTTATTACACCCCTCTACTAGCCCCGTCTCTGAGCCCAGAACTAAAATCTTTCCATTATTGCCAGTAGGTTATTAGCCCCCCCTACTAGCCTGTCTGTGAGCCCAGAACTAAAATCTTTCCATTATTGCCAGTAGGTTATTAGCCCCCCCTACTAGCCCCGTCTCTGAGCCCAGAACTAAAATCTTTCCATTATTGCCAGTAGGTTATTAGCCCCCCCTACTAGCCTGTCTGTGAGCCCAGAACTAAAATCTTTCCATTATTGCCAGTAGGTTATTAGCCCCCCCTACTAGCCCCGTCTCTGAGCCCAGAACTAAAATCTTTCCATTATTGCCAGTAGGTTATTAGCCCCCCCTACTAGCCCCGTCTCTGAGCCCAGAACTAAAATCTTTCCATTATTCCCAGTAGGTTATTAGCCCCCTCCACTAGCCCCGTCTCTGAGCCCAGAACTAAAATCTTTCCATTATTGCCAGTAGGTTATTAACCCCCTCTACTAGCCTGTCTGTGAGCCCAGAACTAAAATATTTCCATTATTGCCAGTAGGTTATTAGCCCCTCTACTAGCCTGTCTGTGAGCCCAGAACTAAAATATTTCCATTATTGCCAGTAGGTTATTAGCCCCCTCTACTAGCCCCGTCTCTGAGCCCAGAACTAAAATCTTTCCATTATTGCCAGTAGGTTATTAACCCCCTCTACTAGCCTGTCTGTGAGCCCAGAACTAAAATCTTTCCATTATTGCCAGTAGGTTATTAGCCCCCTCCACTAGCCCCATCTGTGAGCCCAGAACTAAAATAGTTCCATTATTGCCAGTAGGTTATTAGCCCCTCTACTAGCCCTGTCTGTGAGCCCAGAACTAAAATCTTTCCATTATTGCCAGTAGGTTATTAGCCCCCTCTACTTGCCCCATCTGTGAGCCCAGAACTAAAATCATCCCATTATTCCAGGAAGGTTATTAGCCCCCTCTGCTAGCCCCTTTCTGTGAGCCCAGAACTAAA
The DNA here is from genome assembly GCF_000004195.4 of Xenopus tropicalis. Classification (NCBI taxonomy): domain Eukaryota; kingdom Metazoa; phylum Chordata; class Amphibia; order Anura; family Pipidae; genus Xenopus; species Xenopus tropicalis. Next base: position 10,495,970 of record NC_030680.2, read on the forward strand.
ATAGTTCCATTATTGCCAGTAGGTTATTAGCCCCTCTACTAGCCCTGTCTGTGAGCCCAGAACTAAAATATTTCTATTATTGCCAGTAGGTTATTAGCCCCCTCTACTAGCCCCGTCTATGTGCCCAGAACTAAAATATTTCTATTATTGCCAGTAGGTTATTAGCGCCCTCTACTAGCCCCTTTCTGTGAGCCCAGAACTAAAATAGTTCCATTATTGCCAGTAGGTTATTAGCCCCTCTACTAGCCCTGTCTGTGAGCCCAGAACTAAAATATTTCTATTATTGCCAGTAGGTTATTAGCCCCCTCTACTAGCCCCGTCTATGAGCCCAGAACTAAAATATTTCTATTATTGCCAGTAGGTTATTAGCCCCTCTACTAGCCCTGTCTGTGAGCCCAGAACTAAAATCTTTCCATTATTGCCAGTAGGTTATTAGCCCCCTCTACTTGCCCCATCTGTGAGCCCAGAACTAAAATCATCCCATTATTCCAGGAAGGTTATTAGCCCCCTCTGCTAGCCCCTTTCTGTGAGCCCAGAACTAAAATAGTTCCATTATTGCCAGTAGGTTATTAGCCCCTCTACTAGCCCTGTCTGTGAGCCCAGAACTAAAATATTTCTATTATTGCCAGTAGGTTATTAGCCCCCTCTACTAGCCCCGTCTATGTGCCCAGAACTAAAATATTTCTATTATTGCCAGTAGGTTATTAGCGCCCTCTACTAGCCCCTTTCTGTGAGCCCAGAACTAAAATAGTTCCATTATTGCCAGTAGGTTATTAGCCCCTCTACTAGCCCTGTCTGTGAGCCCAGAACTAAAATATTTCTATTATTGCCAGTAGGTTATTAGCCCCCTCTACTAGCCCCGTCTATGTGCCCAGAACTAAAATATTTCTATTATTGCCAGTAGGTTATTAGCCCCCCTCTACTAGCCCCCTCTGTGAGCCCAGAACTAAAATATTTCCATTATTGCCAGTAGGTTATTAGCCCCCTCTACTAGCCTCGTCTGTGAGCCCAGAACTAAAATCTTTCCATTATTGCCAATAGGTTATTAGCCCCCTCTACTAGCCTCGTTTGTGAGCCCAGAACTAAAATCTTTCCATTATTGCCAATAGGTTATTAGCCCCCTCTACTAGCCCCATCTGTGAGCCCAGAACTAAAATCTTTCCATTATTGCCAGTAGGTTATTAGCCACCTCTACTAGCCCCATCTGTGAGCCCAGAACTAAAATCTTTCCATTATTGCCCAAGGGTAACTTGCCATTCCTTATAGAAGTAATACATTGACATCTAGGGTTCCTATAGATTTAAATGGGCTAAGTATCATTATTGGATCGTGGGGCAAAAAACTGGAGTTTAGACACCGGTTAACTGGGTTGGGGGTTATAGGGGCAACAAACACATCCGCAATGTACGGAGCAGAGGCCAAGGTGTATGTAGGATGGAGGATCAGTAAAGACAGAATGACAATGTTCCTTCGGGGCCACAGAGCCCCCACCCTAGGGTGCCATGCTTGGTAATATGGTCAGGCCAAAAACCTAGGCTTCTGTGACCAATCTCAATCTTTTTGCAGATTCTGCCTTGTCTATAGCGAGCCATTGTTCTAGTCTGACCCATCATACCAGGTGAGCAGAACCAACAGCATTAGGTCCAAAGGTGGAAACAAGAATCAATGGAGGAAATTAATTACAACTGCGCCAAGTGGGTCTGTGGAATCCAGGAAAGTAAGGCTGGAACCACGGGCACGCCATAATAAGCTCACAGTTCCTGCCGGGAAGTTGGAAGCTGTTCCTGATTAGTGGTGTACAAATAGTGTGCAGTCGTGTTACACAGGGATACCTTGTACTGAGTCACACACCGGCTATCCACTGCCTCTTCCTATGGCCCAGCGACCCAGTCTGGGGGGCTTAATAGGGAATTCATCAGCTCTTCCCAGCACCCTCAGTGATACCCAGAGTTCCCTGTATAACTCAGCCTGCAGCCTTGTGCCTTTATATGGGCACAGAACCCCTCAGTGACTGCTAATATCCTTATCATTTACAGTAGGGGGTGCAGTATCCCTTATAATACATGAGTGATACTCAGAGTTCCCTGTATAACTCAGCCTGCAGCCTTGTGCCTTTATATGGGCACAGAACCCCTCAGTGACTGCTAATATCCTTATCATTTACAGTAGGGGGTACATTATCCCTTATAATACATGAGTGATACTCAGAGTTCCCTGTATAACTCAGCCTGCAGCCTTGTGCCTTTATATGGGCACAGAACCCCTCAGTGACTGCTAATATCCTTATCATTTACAGTAGGGGGTACATTATCCCTTATAATACATGAGTGATACTCAGAGTTCCCTGTATAACTCAGCCTGCAGCCTTGTGCCTTTATATGGGCACACACCCCCTCAGTGACTGCTAATATCCTTATCATTTACAGTAGGGGGTACATTATCCCTTATAATACATGAGTGATACTCAGAGTTCCCTGTATAACTCAGCCTGCAGCCTTGTGCCTTTATATGGGCACAGAACCCCTCAGTGACTGCTAATATCCTTATCATTTACAGTAGGGGGTACATTATCCCTTATAATACATGAGTGATACTCAGAGTTCCCTGTATAACTCAGCCTGCAGCCTTGTGCCTTTATATGGGCACAGAACCCCTCAGTGACTGCTAATATCCTTATCATTTACAGTAGGGGGTACATTATCCCTTATAATACATGAGTGATACTCAGAGTTCCCTGTATAACTCAGCCTGCAGCCTTGTGCCTTTATATGGGCACAGAACCCCTCAGTGACTGCTAATATCCTTATCATTTACAGTAGGGGGTACATTATCCCTTATAATACATGAGTGATACTCAGAGTTCCCTGTATAACTCAGCCTGCAGCCTTGTGCCTTTATATGGGCACAGAACCCCTCAGTGACTGCTAATATCCTTATCATTTACAGTAGGGGGTACATTATCCCCATTTTTCACTTTGTCCCATTCCTGAGGGCCTAATCCCAGTGAGGGGAATTTCCCAGAAAGACTTGCGCCCCTTTCCTCGGCCTTCCGCCCGCGCAGCCTGACTGGAAGCTTCTGATCTCCTTCCTCTCCTTTAATTGAATTATTGACACAGAGATCCATGAGGCTTTCATGCAACACGGTGAGGAATTTGAAGCTGCGGCCGCCGCACATGTGCAGGGTCCATATCAAAGGGGGACCGGACTTGAGGGGGATTTGATGGGATGGAGGGGATGTCAGGAAGAAAGGACGAGGAGGTCTCGGCAGTAACTAAAGGAGAGCGGATTCTCGGAGTTGCCCGAGGCAGTGGAATGACCCGGGGTGAGAGGGCGCCCCCTGTCAGAGGTGAAGCTTGTCTAAACACCAGTCTCATCCAGACTCGCTGCGGATTGGATGACGCAGACTTCACTTATTTACCCTTTCAGTGCTAAGGAATGTCTTCCTAGTAAGGCCACCGGGGCGGTCCAGTCGCCCCCGATAACTTTCATATTCCAAGTTCCTTGAGGCAACTTCGTACGATTTCGGAAAACCAAAGCGATGTGAAGGGCTTCCCGCCAGCGACTCCTATTGTTACTGGTAGAAAGCCATTTCGGAGCAGTTAGTTGCCTGCGATAGATCTCTATTCTAAGGCTCCGTGGGTCCTTGGGCTAATGTGGCTTCCTGGCTCAGTGACACATGGGCCATAGCCTGGTGGCAATAAAACCATGTTACTGGGCTGGAATTATAGCCCCCCCTCGTTGAGAGATTAATGCTCAGATACTGAGGAACTACAACTCCCAGCACCATTTGACTTTTTTTCCAAACCTACATTATAACTTGGGTAGTTTAATTTACCCCCCTGAATCTGCTTTTGCCCCAGCCATGTGACAGACACTTAATCTCCCCATGCCATGGGCAAGTGAGGCTTAGTCAAGGGTTGCCACCAGGTGGTTATTTTACCAACCTAGCGGGTAAATGCCTTGCTACTGCTAAACCCATACACCAACTATGTAACCGCTACGCCCCCAGTCTTCCTATGCCCTAGCCATGTGACAATTAGCCATTAGCCCATGCCGCAGCAATATGGCAGGCTATGGTTGTTATGTCATCAATCCGCCTATGTAAAAACAAAGATGGCAACTATGGGTCTGGCCAAAACCCAGTAAAACATGCCAGCTTTGGGCATCCTATTGTGTTCTGGGAGGGCCGGTGGGCAGGTCTGGACTGGCATTTCAAGTACACAGGGGCACAATCAGCCCCCCACAGCGGCTCAATCAGCCACCACAGCCCTAATGCATAGTGACTATGGCAGCCCCTCTGGCATTTGCCAGAACCAACAGATTGCCACTCATTGTCATTGCATCGGCAAGGGCCAAAGATCCTATATTTTTTCCAACCAATTAGATCTTTGTTTTTGTTTTCAAACTTGTAGGTGACCGTTTTAATCTAATTGCTGATTGGTTGCTATGGGCAACATCACCGGGGATGTTGGCTTACACACTATTATAAATATGCCTCAGAGTGTCCCCCCCATTCGGTGTTCCTCAGCCTTTCTTCATACTCTCCCTCTTCCCTTATACTGTTCTGTCTAAGGGAAACAATATTTGGGCCGGCCACCCTTATGTATAGAGACAGGGCTGCCATTAAACATAATGGGGCCCCATACTGCTTAGTTTACAGGGCCCTCACTGCCTGCAAGGAATGTTCTTTGCACACAATAAATAATACACATACTGTATACTGTACTATGGGAAGCAACATGGCATCTCCCAATGTATGAATGCCACTGGCACCCAATAACCCCCAGCAGGTACAGTCCCTATAAGGCGTATGCCGTAAAATACACCCCCCATATAACATGACTCAAACACTGAGTATATGTTTTCCGACCAAGGAAAACACCAGTTTCTCTGCGGCCAACACAAGAAATGGCTTCCCAGTGGCTGCGGCTGTTATAAGTAATGGTGCGTAACGCGACCCTAGGGGGGGTGAATATTTGGAAATGTTTCCATAAAACCCCCACAATGAAACACCCAGTTCAATGGAGCAATCAGATAAGAACCCACCCTTATCTGTAACCTGAGACAATGTGCAGAACTCGGGAGTGAGGCTGAGGTTTTTATTTTGACATTTCGTGGTCCCGTAGCCTCCTCTGGACCAGCGCTCTGGCTTCTCATAATGGTACAAGCTCCAAATGGTTTAAAGGGCAACTCTACCTAAAAAAACAAAAGACTTTGCTTCAGGAGTCAGAGCTTCAGGAGTCAGAGCTTCAGGAGTCAGAGCCAGCAGTGCAGAGAATATCAGCAGACACTGCTTTTAGCAACTACATTGGGTAATTGGGAAGTTGCTTATAGAATGATATTTGTTTAATCGGGGAGGGGGGCTCTATAATAGAGAAAGACATAGGACTAATAGGGAATGACAAAGGGCAACATTGGGGCAGGATGGCAACAATAAAGCTGGAAGCGGCACGGGAAGATGGTGACAGTAGGGCAATATGGGCCATATAATAATGGCAGCGGCAGGGCAAGATAATGGCAACAGGGCATCAGTTACTACCAAGGTGGCCACTGACACTAGGGGCAGCACTGCGCTACAATTGGTAGACAGGGCAGATTTGTGTCCCCCCCTTGCCCATTCACACGTGTTTATTCACTTTACTCACTTCCCTCCCTGCGCTTCCATCATGGCCAGGAAAGACAGACGTGTCTGACGTGTTTTGATGACAAGTTCAGGGAGTGTAAATGAGCTTGGGGCAAGCTGTCAGCCCCCCAATGCTTTGATGTGGGAAGGGTTCAGTGAGGCACGGCGCTGCCAGGGAAGTGACAGACACAGGAGAAGGAGGGGTGGGTGCCCCAAACAGTTCAAAATATGATAAATACATTACAGTTCCTTGGCATTTCTGTGCTGGTTTTGCCCATTAAAAATAAAAAATAGTGTTTCCTCTGTTGGGAAAAATACAGTCACCAATAAACCTGTGCTGAAATCCATTGACCTTACTATCTGTAACCCCAGTACTGTGTGTGCCCCCCTATAGCTAGAACCTCAAGTTCCATCCTCTGCTACAATTGGAAGGCCATATTGATTGGGGTTTAGCCATCCTGTTCTTGATACTGTTGGTATTCTTGTCTGAATACAGGTTAAACCAAGCTGCCCCATATTTCATCATGCCCTGCAGAGAAGAATTTGTTGGTAGGAAGGGAGCAAGTATAGACAGAAGGACAACATAAATCAATAGAGAAGAACAAGATGGCTGACAGTAGAACAAGATGGAGATAGGAGAACCATATGACTGAAAGATCATGTGAAAGATCTCCAGTAGGGCAAGATAACTGACTGTAGGGCAATATGGAATTATTAGGATTAGATGGAGGCAGTAGGATAAGATGGTAAGGGAAACCCTATATATAAATGATGCCAGACCTGCAGCTCCTCATTGTTGCTTCAGCCTAATGGTTTGTTCCTCAGTCGTTTATGGATAAAGATGGACGATAGCATCCAGAAGAGTAACAGTAAGTGGATTTTCCATGGCCCTCGCTAGGAATTCCTTACTCACTGTTCTAGAATCCTCTGCCTGCCTTTGACACTCTGCTGGCGCATCCCACCGAAGCCTTGAAAGCCAAATACCTGGCTCCGTTTGTAGCTGTTAAAGCCAAAACAAAAACTGTGGATCCGCAGAGCATCTTTGGGGAGTCTGGGTAAAAGCTTTATCTTGACATCTGTTTGCAGAGAAGTTTATATTTTTTGTCCCAGGGAGAAAGCAGAAGCCCCTGGGCCCCTTGCTGTGCCGGTAACTGATATTCCATCCATAGGCATCTCTACTGACCTGAGGATCAATCCAAGGTTTCAGTGTCACCACTTTAATCTCCTCTATCCTTCCCAGCATGCAGTTGGTGCACAGATTTACTGGAAATTTTAACACCCTCTGGCCACAGTTCTCATGGAAGCCATTGTACTTTGGGCATGGACCCTTATTAACTCTTTACATGGGAAATATGCTCTTTAATACTTTGTGTTGATCAAGAAATGGTTATAATGGCAGATACAAGCAAGAAAGGGGTGGCAAATGCCAAGATTGATGGTATTAAATTATACACTGGACGTCCATACTGTACGGCCAAAGGTATCTGGACACCCCTAGTAGTATCTGCTTCCCCTAGGTTACAGTACTCAATGCCCAATTACAATGATGTCAGTGCAAGAACTACTTCTTAGGGGTGGGAAATAGCCACCTATGAGTTTAACATCACAATATACAATGCCATGTTTTGGCTGGAGCGGTGTAAAGGTTGTTACCATTGGATTGTGGAGCGGACAAATCATGTTTCAGCTTTGGAAATTTGGATGGATGAATCTGGTTTTGGCTACCTGCCTGAATGCACAATGCTGATTGGAAGGCTCGGTGGAGGATGAATAAAGGTTCTGGGGCTGTTTCCATGGTTAGGCCTAGGGACTCCAGTGAAGGTTACAGGGTACAATTGACAATTCCATGCTTCCTGGCCCAAAGCCAGGTTATTACAAAAAGGGTTTGCTGAGATAGGGGATGAACTAGATGGACTTTGGTCTTTTTTTTAACCCAACTTAACAGTAAGTGGAAGAACTTGACTGAGCTGCACCCCAACTCTTTGTAGGAACTGGAATGCCAGGACCTCATGCCCAACATCAGTGCTGGACTTGATGCTCTAATGCTGTTGTGGCTTAATGGGAGCAACTCCCAGCAACAATGTTCCAACATCTAGTGGGAACCTTCCCAGAAGGGTAGGGGCAGTTATAGCAGGAAGGGGAGAGGCAACCCAACTGAACCCCTGTGGGATGGAACCCTGACTGTGAGCCTGATCCCCAACATCAGTACCCAACCTCACTATTGCCCTTGTGGCTGAATGGGAGCAACTCCCAGCAACACTGTCCCAACATCTAGTGGGAACCTTCCCAGAAGGGTAGGGGCAGTTATAGCAGGTAGGGTTGGGCAACCCAACTGAACCCCTGTGGGATGGAACCCCGACTGTGAGCCTGATCCCCAACATCAGTACCCAACCTTACTAATGCCCTTGTGGCTGAATGGGAGCAACTCCCAGCAACCCTGTCCCAACATCTAGTGGGAACCTTCCCAGAAGGGTAAGGGCAGTTATAGCAGGTAGGGTTGGGCAACCCAACTGAACCCCTGTGGGATGGAACCCCGACTATGAGCCTGATCCCCAACATCAGTGCCCAACCTCACTCTTGCCCTTGTGGCTGAATGGGAGCAACTCCCAGCAACCCTGTCCCAACATCTAGTGGGAACCTTACCAGAAGGGTAGGGGCAGTTATAGCAGGTAGGGTTGGGCAACCCAACTGAACCCCTGTGGGATGGAACCCCGACTGTGAGCCTGATCCCCAACATCAGTACCCAACCTCACTAATGCCCTTGTGGCTGAATGGGAGCAACTCCCAGCAACCCTGTCCCAACATCTAGTGGGAACCTTCCCAGAAGGGCAGGGGCAGTTATAGCAAAAAGAAAGGGTAACTTCATATAAATCCCCTCGGCGTGGAAATGAGATGTTGGGCAGTGAGTTGCCCATTTGGCAAGAGCCTCATACTATAATGAAACCAGAAAGGATTTCTCATATCTTCAGATATATTTTATTGCTTTCCTTTGACTGAGTTAGAAGCTAAACAGTAGGAGTGGCGGCTTCAGCTTGATAGACAGGAGTCAACCTCAAAAATGAAAGTCTTCAACAATGTTCCTGTGTAAATACACAGAGAAGGAATGTCCCGAGGCACAAACACTATTGCCCTTATTCTGTCTCTTTAAAGGGGGGAAACTATTCCTTACAAAGAGGGTTTATTTTGCCTTAAGATATACATTATTTTTTTTTTTTTAATTCTTATCTCTCAGTTCATCAAGCTACTATAGCAAGAAAATAATCAGTGCTCTAGTCCCACAATCAGGGGCCAGAGGGGTCAGAGCATATAGCTGAGAGTGGCGCATTATAAAAATGTCTTCTATTGATATGAGTAGGGCTCATAAATCAGTAGATCTTATATATCAGCGCGGGGGCAGTTGTGGCCAGTATCGGACTGGGCTGGCGTGACACTGGGAAAAATTATCCCCCCAGTCCATAACTGTGCACCCCGATCACAGAGGGAGGTGCAGTAGCCGGCGCGCGGGGGGATACCAGGTGCTTGCGACTAAGGGGGGGCACTAGGCGGCAGCCCCATTGGGCCCCTGACACCCCAGTCTGACACTTGTTGCGGCCACGCAAAAATTTGTGCACAATGATGCCATTCTGTAAAGGTACTTACATTCAAAGACATTCCATGCAATTCCCAATAGTTGCGCTTGTCACATTACTGTGTATTTTTTCGATTTACGGACAAGTGCATCTATTGACACATGAAGACATGAAGACCCCCCCCTTACCCCTTACTTTTTGAAAACATATTATTATTATTATTATTATTAACATTTATTTATAAAGCGCCAACATATCCCGCAGCGCTGTACAATAAGTGGGTTTATACATTGGACATACAGAGTAACATATAAAGCAATCAGTAACCGATACAAGAGGGGAAGAGGGCCCTGCCCAAAAGAGCTTACAATCTACAAGGAGTAACATATAAAGCAATCAATAACCGATACAAGAAGTGAAGAGAGCCCTGCCCAAAAGAGCTGACAATCTAGATCTGAAAGAACAGAATGATGACATCTGGTTGATCTGGGAGGTAGAAAGAGAACAAATCACTGGCCGGCACACTTGATTTAATCTATGTGTATAAAAAAATAGCGAAGTGGAAAATTGGACAGATCACGGAAAGATTATAACGTTCTAGTATAGATTATTCCGTGTAAACATAGAACCATGCTTCGTTGCATGAAAATTGTTCCGTGCTTAAGCTCCAACAACCGCGGGTCTCCCACTGATCACTGAAAAATGCATCTCAAGGAAACCCCCGTTTCGGATGCTTTTCTTCACTCTGGTCTCTTCCGTTGTTTTATTTACTCTGGCCGGGCCGCTCTTAATGTTTAATGAAGTTTCTTTTTCAAGGGTTGGTAAGCGAAAGCTCTTGGGGTTACAGGTCACAGCTATGACAACACAAGTCTGACCGGGAAGGGAAAGCCAGGGTGAAGCCAGGAGGTAACAAGAAGAAGCCAGAAGAATTCATGGGCAAATGTAATGCAGATTCATCTCAGCTCCAGGCAAAACTAAAGGGCAAGAAAGATAGAAAAAAAAAAGTGAAATCCATAAATAGGGGACATAGCGTGTAGAAACAAAAACATTTAACGGGGTCAAGGTTCAGATGATGGTATCACAAAAGCCTTTTTCATCCACTGGGTTCATGAGAAGGGGATCGTTCCGTCTGCACTTTGTAGGGGGAAACTTGACTTTATTTGCTCTCGGTGGATGCCTGTGACAGCTCCAGGACTCGAGGTGCTGTGTTTTCATAACATGGTTCCTCCAAGACCAGATACATATGAAGCCAGTTAAGATGTTTGATATAAACAAAGTGTCACGAGTCACGCAACGTCAACCATTTCTGATGCTGAGATAACCTTTCTTCCCCCAGTGTGTAGTGGGGCCCCCTGAGCAGATGTCGGCCCACAAACACCGGGGGCACGTTGGGTTCATTAGCCAAGCATTTATGTACAGCCGAAATGTTATCCATAGCTTCCTAGTCATTACAAGCCACCAAGCATTTCAATTGGGCCTCGCTAGAATGCTGTGCCGTGTTGCCCTGAGGCCGTTATAATGAAGAGCAAACCTTCAGCAGAACATCTTGCAATCATGTAGGAATGTCTACATGCAATTGTTCAAACTCTTACTCTCTCTTACTCTCTTCCTAAGCCAGTGCCCTATCCCTGGGCTTCTCAAAGAAAAAGGCTGGTCGGACTGCTACCCTATGGCTACTAGTAGGCTACAATTCCCATAATCCCCCCAACAGGCCATAGGCTGGGCCCAAAGTGGATAGGGGACAATTGGAAGACGCAGAAGAGAGCCCCAGTAACACAAAGACAAGACACCCACATTGATATTTGATTTCAAATTTCCGCTTAAATACTGAAATTATGTGAAAAATAAACAACATTGAGGATTAAAAAAAAACACGGCAAGTTGTGTTTTTCCAACTACAGGTATGGGATCCGTTATCTGGAAACCCGATATCCAGAAAGCTCCGAATTACGGAAAGCCTGTCTCCTATAGACTCCATTTGAATCAAATAATTCAGATTTTTAAAATTGATTTCCTTTTTCTCTATAAAAATGAAACAGCGCTTTGCATTTGATCCAAACTTAAATATAATTAATCCTTACTGGATGCAAAATAATCCTATTGGGTTTGATTAATGTTTTATTGATTTGTTAGCAGACTTAAGGTATGAAGATCCAAATTATGGAAGGACCCCTTATCCGGAATACCATTGGTCCCGAGCATTCTGGATAACGGGTCCTATACCTGTATTTGTAAACACTGCCAGTAATTGGTGGATTATCCTAATGGCATTTATGATCATCTCATATTGCCTGGAAATGTTCATAGCACCAAAGAGATTAAGTGGTGTCGACACGGGCACGTAGATTTTATTTTTATTTCAATTTTTATGGGTAATTAAAAAAAACACGAATTAACCCAAACCCCTTCTTTTGAGGTTTTCATCATATTTACAAGAAAACTTCACCCGGAAAAACTCAGTACCTATAAAATCACCATCTGCCATTCATTTTCAATGAGTCTGTCAATGTTCGAATATTTTTCAGAAGAATCAAATTGGAAAATGCACCTCCATTGATTTCTACAGAAGCTCTGCAAGTTATAGCGGCTACATTTCTTAATTCCCATTTTTTTTCAGTTGATGAAAAAATTGGAGATGGGAAATATTGAATTGGAAAATAATTGCCACCACAGTTTTTGCTACAGAACTCTTAAATCATTTTTTTTTTAAATTCCAGTACAGGTATGGGATCTGTTATCTGGAAACCTATTATCCAGAAAGCTTCAAATAACAGGAAGGCCATCTCCCATAGATTTCCCTTTTCTCTATAATAATAAAACAGTACCTGTACTTGATCCCAACTAAGATATAATTACCCCTTATTGGGGGCAGAACAGCCCTATTGGGTTTATTTAATGGTTAAATGATTCCCTTTTCTCTGTAATAATAAAACAGTACCTGTACTTGATCCCAACTAAGATATAATTACCCCTTATTGGGGGCAGAACAGCCCTATTGGGTTTATTTCATGGTTAAATGATTCCCTTTTCTCTGTAATAATAAAACAGTACCTGTACTTGATCCCAACTAAGATATAATTACCCCTTATTGGGGGCAGAACGGCCCTATTGGGTTTATTTAATGGTTAAATGATTCCCTTTTCTCTGTAATAATAAAACAGTACCTGTACTTGATCCCAACTAAGATATAATTACCCCTTATTGGGGGTAGAACAGCCCTATTGGGTTTATTTAATGGTTAAATGATTCCCTTTTCTCTGTAATAATAAAACAGTACCAGTACTTGATCCCAACTAAGATATAATTACCCCTTATTGGGGGTAGAACAGCCCTATTGGGTTTATTTAATGGTTAAATGATTCCCTTTTCTCTGTAATAATAAAACAGTACCTGTACTTGATCCCAACTAAGATATAATTACCCCTTATTGGGGCAGAACAGCCCTATTGGGTTTATTTCATGGTTAAATGATTCCCTTTTCTCTGTAATAATAAAACAGTACCTGTACTTGATCCCAACTAAGATATAATTACCCCTTATTGGGGGCAGAACAGCCCTATTGGGTTTATTTAATGGTTAAATTATTCCCTTTTCTCTGTAATAATAAAACAGTACCTGTACTTGATCCCAACTAAGATATAATTACCCCTTATTGGGGGCAGAACAGCCCTATTGGGTTTATTTCATGGTTAAATGATTCCCTTTTCTCTGTAATAATAAAACAGTACCTGTACTTGATCCCAACTAAGATATAATTACCCCTTATTGGGGCAGAACAGCCCTATTGGGTTTATTTAATGGTTAAATTATTCCCTTTTCTCTGTAATAATAAAACAGTACCTGTACTTGATCCCAACTAAGATATAATTACCCCTTATTGGGGGCAGAACAGCCCTATTGGGTTTATTTCATGGTTAAATGATTCCCTTTTCTCTGTAATAATAAAACAGTACCTGTACTTGATCCCAACTAAGATATAATTACCCCTTATTGGGGCAGAACAGCCCTATTGGGTTTATTTCATGGTTAAATGATTCCCTTTTCTCTGTAATAATAAAACAGTACCTGTACTTGATCCCAACTAAGATATAATTACCCCTTATTGGGGCAGAACAGCCCTATTGGGTTTATTTCATGGTTAAATGATTCCCTTTTCTCTGTAATAATAAAACAGTACCTGTACTTGATCCCAACTAAGATATAATTACCCCTTATTGGGGGCAGAACAGCCCTATTGGGTTTATTTAATGTTTCAATTATTTTTTGTAGACTGAAAGTATGGAGATCCAAATAACCGCAGGTCCCAAGCATTCTGGATAACAGGTCCCAGAATTACCTGTATTTGTATTACCTGTACCTGTATTTCCAAATATGAATTATTGAGAATTGTCAATTAAAAAAGCTGGATACCCTAAAACCAGGTGAGAAATGTTTATTTTTTACACAATCAAATGTGAAATTTGAAGAGAACTATATGACAATAGACAGAGTTCTGCCACACTACTTCCTGTTACAGTTAGAGCTGCATTATTTCCTGTCAGCTGATCTCTGAGGGAGCACACAGCCCATCACAAAATGGTGGCTCAAGGGAAAAGATATAAAAGGGCAATATTTACTGATATATATATATATTCCAGTTTAGTGAGATTCTTTAATAGGCCACTTAATATGATATAAACTATATAACAGATAAGTTATCCATCAAGGCAAAGGAAACAAATCCACATTAAAATAGAAATGTGGGAAGATGGGGCGCGTTTATAGGGGCCCCCATTGTCCCGGGTACAGAGCAGCAGGCCTGCCTCCCAGCCCCCCAGCCCCACGGGTTAACGAGACGTTCGTTAGAAGCCCAGCCCCCCCAGCCCCACGGGTTAACGAGGACATTCGTTAGAAGCCCAGCCCCCCAGCCCCACGGGTTAACGAGACCTTCGTTAGAAGCCCAGCCCCACGGGTTAACGAGACCTTCGTTAGAAGCCCAGCCCCCCCAGCCCCACGGGTTAACGAGACATTCGTTAGAAGCCCAGCCCCCCAGCCCCACGGGTAACGAGACATTCGTTAGAAGCCCAGCCCCACGGGTAACGAGACCTTCATTAGAAGCCCAGCCCCCCCAGCCCCACGGGTTAACGAGACATTCGTTAGAAGCCCAGCCCCACGGGTTAACGAGACGTTCGTTAGAAGGCCCAGCCCCCCCAGCCCCACGGGTTAACGAGACCTTCGTTAGAAGCCCAGCCCCCCCAGCCCCACGGGTTAACAAGGCCTTCGTTAGAAGCCCAGCCCCCCAGCCCCACGGGTTAACAAGACGTTCGTTAGAAGCCCAGCCCCCCAGCCCCACGGGTTAACAAGACGTTCGTTAGAAGCCCAGCCCCCCAGGCCCCACGGGTTAACAAGACGTTCGGTTAGAAGCCCAGCCCCCCAGCCCCACGGGTTAACGAGACGTTCGTTAGAAGCCCAGCCCCCCCAGCCCCACGGCTTAACGAGACCTTCGTTAGAAGCCCAGCCCCCCCAGCCCCACGGGTTAATGAGACCTTCGTTAGAAGCCCAGCCCCCCAGCCCCACGGCGTTAACGAGACGTTCGTTAGAAGCCCAGCCCCACGGGTTAACAGACGTTCGTTAGAAGCCCAGCCCCCCAGCCCACGGGTTAACGAGACCTTCGTTAGAAGCCCCAGCCCCCCCAGCCCCACGGTTTAATGAGACCTTCGTTTAGAAGCCCAGCCCCCCAGCCCCACGGCGTTAACGAGACGTTCGTTAGAAAGCCAGCCCCACGGACGTTAACGAGACGTTCGTTAGAAGCCCAGCCCCCCCAGCCCACGGTGTTAATGAGACCTTCGTTAGAAGCCCAGCCCCCCAGCCCCACGGGTTAACGAGACGTTCGTTAGAAGCCCAGCCCCCCAGCCCCCACGGGGTTAACGAGACGTCGTTAGAAGCCCAGCCCCCCAGTCCCACGGGTTAACGAGACCTTCGTTAGAAAGCCCAGCCCCCCAGTCCCACGGGTTAACGAGACGTTCGTTAGAAGCCCAGCCCCCCCAGCCCCCACGGGTTAACGAGACGTTCGTTAGAAGCCCAGCCCCCCCAGCCCCACGGGGTTAACGAGACGTTCGTTAGAAGCCCAGCCCCCAACCCCACGGGGTTAACGAGACGTTCGTTAGAAGCCCAGCCCCCCGAGCCCCACGGGTAACGAGACGTTCGTTAGAAGCCCAGCCCCACGGGTTAACGAGACGTTCGTTAGAAGGCCCAGCCCCGAGCCCCACAGGTTAACGAGACGTTCGTTAGAAGCCCAGCCCCCCCAGCCCCACAGGTTAACGAGACGTTCGTTAGAAGCCCAGCCCCCCCAGCCCCACGGGTTAACGAGACCTTCGTTAGAAGCCCAGCCCCCCAGCCCCACGGGTTAACGAGACGTTCGTTAGAAGCCCAGCCCCCCAGTCCCACGGGTTAACGAGACGTTCGTTAGAAGCCCAGCCCCCCCAGCCCCACGGGTTAACGAGACCTTCGTTAGAAGCCCAGCCCCCCGGTCCCACGGGTTAACGAGACGTTCGTTAGAAGCCCAGCCCCCCCAGCCCCACGGGTTAACGAGACGTTCGTTAGAAGCCCAGCCCCCCAGCCCCACGGGTTAACGAGACGTTCGTTATAAGCCCAGCCCCCCGGTCCCACGGGTTAACGAGACGTTCGTTAGAAGCCCAGCCCCCCCAGCCCCACGGGTTAACGAGACGTTCGTTAGAAGCCCAGCCCCCCAGCCCCACGGGTTAACGAGACGTTCGTTATAAGCCCAGCCCCCGGTCCCACGGGTTAACGAGACGTTCGTTAGAAGCCCAGCCCCCCCAGCCCCACGGGTTAACGAGACGTTCGTTAGAAGCCCAGCCCCCAGCCCCACGGGTTAACGAGACGTTCGTTAGAAGCCCAGCCCCCCCAGCCCCACGGGTTAACGAGACGTTCGTTAGAAGCCCAGCCCCCCCAGCCCCACGGGTTAACGAGACGTTCGTTAGAAGCCCAGCCCCCCAGCCCCACGGGTTAACGAGACGTTCGTTAGAAGCCCAGCCCCCCGAGCTGCATCCTGTACTCTCACTTTACAGCAGCTTTGATTTGCACTGCGGTCAATATGATTAAAACAAACGCAATATCGAGCGGCACAACAATCCGCCCGTTCTGTATAATTATTTGCATCCCATCAGCCTCACTAATTGACATCCCTTTGAAGCCAACTTTCCTTTAATAAAAATGTCGCATGCATCCCTCCCCGGGAAAGAGACTTTTGTTCCAAGCGGAGGAAGAATTCCCCCAGCTGGAACCAGCTTTTCCTTTTGTGCAAATTAATTACGCTTTTTTCCTCTTGTTTTTTTTTTTTTTTTCGTGCCGTTTCTCGGAATGGTTCCTATTATGGCCCTGGCTTTATTTTTTTCAATCAAGCGATTTATTGGTTGACCTTTATTATTAAAAACAATGCGTATGTATCGTCTGCCACCCATGTCGCGCCGCGTTGCACTAGACTTCTCGGCTGCTACTTGTGCCGGTTGGCTAATTCCTCGGCTCGGTGTGCAATAACCACAGGAACTATTCATGCATTGCCAGTTCTATATATATATATATATACGTTCTAGAACATATGGCAGAAAAATACACTACTAGTGTCCTTATACAATGTCTTTGTCCTATGTGTTGTAGGAAATTCATTGGTGTTGTTTGGGGTGGCTTTGCATTCTGTCTCTGCCTTGCCCTACTGTCTCCATCTTGCCCTACTGTCTGTGTCTTGCTCTACTGTCTCCATCTTGCCCTACTGTCTCCATCTTGCCCTACTGTCTCCATCTTGTCCTACTGTCTCCATCTTGCCCTACTGTCTCCATCTTGTCCTACTGTCTCCATCTTGCCCTACTGTCTCCATCTTGTCCTACTGTCTCTATCTTGCCCTACTGTCTCCATCTTGTCCTACTGTCTCCATCTTGCCCTACTGTCTCCATCTTGCCCTAATGTCTCCATCTTGCCCTACTTTCTCCCTCTTGCTCTACTGTCTCCATCTTGCCCTACTGTCTCCATCTTGCCTTTTTATCTCCATCTTGCCATACTGTCTCCATCTTGATCTACTGTCTCCGCCCTGTCCTACTGTCTCCATCTTGCCCTACTGTCTCCATCTTGTCCTACTGTCTCCAGAAGGTCATTTTTGATTGCCCAGATGCCATAGCCCTCACCTGTTTATCTGCCATAGGCCATTCAAACTACAGAGCTAGCTATCAAGTACCTGACTGCCAGCGTCTGTAGCGTCTGTAGCGTCTATTTATTTCTGGCAACAATCAGGCACCAGTCAATGTCCACCAGTTTATGAACAAGAACCCAGGAGCAAGTTGGCCTTCCCACCACTCACCCATGCAATGGTAGTTTGTGTTTTAAGGTCTAGACGGAGGGAGTTTTTTGTGTTTTGAGAGGTTAATTAAGGACACAGGTTCCTGTATAGTATCCCAGGGCCAATTCCGTATATAATAGCCTTAGAACACGAGGCAGGGCCATATTGCTATTCCATATAAAATTTCCCAGAACACGTGGCAGGCAGGATAAATACAGTGCCAACTCCTTGTACTGTAGCAAACCCTAGAACATATGGCAGGATAGATAAGCAGTTTATTTAGAACCCATGGCAGGATAAATACATTGCCAGTTCCTTGTATAATGTCTCCAGAACACATGGAGGGATAGATAGAAGCTGGAACT
The DNA here is from genome assembly GCF_000004195.4 of Xenopus tropicalis. Classification (NCBI taxonomy): domain Eukaryota; kingdom Metazoa; phylum Chordata; class Amphibia; order Anura; family Pipidae; genus Xenopus; species Xenopus tropicalis. The sequence goes on from NC_030680.2 coordinate 10,513,856, forward strand.
ATTCATGCATTACCAGTTCTATATATATATATATATATATATATATATATATATATATATATATATATATATATATGTTCCAGAACATATGGCAGAAAAATACACTACCTGTTCCTTATACAATCTCTTTGTCCTGTGTGTTGTAGGATATTCATTGGTGTTGTTTGGGGTGGCTTTGCATTCATTAAAATCCATCTATGCCCTACTGTCTCTGCCTTGTCCTACTGTCTCCATCTTGCTCAATTTTCTACGTCTTGCTCTACTGTCTCCATCTTGCCCTTCTGTCTCCATCTTGCCCTACTGCCTCCATCTCACCCTACTGTCTCCATCTTGCCCTACTGTCTCCATCTTGCCCTACTGTCTCCATCTCACCCTACTGTCTCCATCTCACCCTACTGTCTCCATCTCACCCTACTGTCTCCATCTTGCCCTTCTGTCTCCATCTTGCCCTTCTGTCTCCATCTTGCCCTACTGTCTCCATCTTGCCCTACTGTCTCCATCTTGCCCTTCTGTCTCCATCTTGCCCTTCTGTCTCCATCTTGCCCTACTGTCTCCATCTTGCCCTACTGTCTCCATCTTGCCCTACTGTCTCCATCTTGCCCTACTGTCTCCATCTTGCCCTACTGTCTCCACCTTGCCCTACTGTCTCCACCTTGCCCTACTGTCTCCATCTTGCCCTACTGTCTCCATCTTGCCCTACTGTCTCCATCTTGTCCTACTGTCTCCATCTTGCCCTACTGTCTCCATCTTGCCCTACTGTCTCCATCTTGTCCTACTGTCTCCACCTTGCCCTACTGTCTCCATCTTGCCCTACTGTCTCCATCTCCCCCTACTGTCTCCACCTTGCCCTACTGTCTCCACCTTGCCCTACTGTCTCCCTCTCCCCCTACTGTCTCCACCTTGCCCTACTGTCTCCACCTTGCCCTACTGTCTCCATCTTGCCCTACTGTCTCCATCTTGCCCTGTTTAATTCTTGCTCTATTGTCACCATCTTTCCCTACTGTGTCTGTCATGCCCCACTGTCTCCATATTGCCCTAATGTTCCCATCTTTCATTACTGTCACTCTCTTCCCCTTCCCTGTAGCCATCTTGCTTTTCTCTCTATCTAGCCTCACTGCGGCCATCTTGTCCTACTATTCCCATAATTCAGGCTCACTCTCGCATATTTTCATCACTGTGCCCTACTGCTGCCAAGCTGCCCTACTGTTACTGTTGGGCCCCATTGTTGCCTCCCTACAACTGCTTCCATGGGCCCAATGGGGGTCGCCCCTATTTGCACTCCCTCTGAAGGCAGCTCTGATGTCAGTACCAATCATATTGTAGCCTCAGCATTGTTCCTGGCACTAAAGCAACTGCTTAATGGCAAAACTATTTGATACATAACATAACAACAGAGCACTTTCCCAATGTTATTGATGCTAGATTTATGCTCCGAAGTCATTAGAGGGTTTTATGCCCCCAAGCAGAACGTTGTTGTGGGCTATCTGTGCCAGCCATTAACAATGTGTCCTTCAAGCTCTCAACACGGTTGATCTGTCATGGTTGACATCATTATATAAAATCTTGAGGAACTGATTTGGCACCAAGAAGCCAAGTCATGCTTAATGTCTGCTCCAGCAACGAGGGTCTGTGGGATTCAGCCGAGGAGAACTCAGTGCTGTGGGTATTATCTCATCAGCAGCGTTGGAGTCCCTTGCCAAACATGTGTTCGAGATTTAAAGGAGAAGTAACTGTCATTGGGATATCCGTATGAAACGAAAATAGCATTAATATGAACATATACAGTGCGTGCTACTAAAGGGGGCTGCTCCCAACCCATAGCTATAACGGCGACCCATAGCAACCAATCAGATGGACGCTTTCATATATTTCAGGTCAACCAGGTTTAGAAGGGCCTGGAAAAAAGAACTGGAAAAAAATGGTTAAATTGTTGGAATTCTCCTTTAAATCCTGCCCCACTGATAGATGGCTTCAGACACTGACAATGATACTAAATATAAATCTCCGTCATCAGTTCGTCTGTATGTGCCAGTGGGCCCCCGGCCAGACGGCCTCCTCTGGAGCTGTTATTAATCAGCGCTAAGAACATATCTTTAAGTTGCATCCATGCTCTTCCCAGCAAATGGCACAGAAAAGCTGAATTTAGCAAATAGAATATCTACAGATGCGCAGGGAAGGAAACGGAATGTTCTATGTAAACAAAAGGCTATATCCTCACACTGAGCCTGGGATCCCCAACCTTTTTTACTTGTCAGCCACACTCAGATGTAAAAAGTGTTGGGGAGCCGTGCAAAAGTCCTTTGGGGGTGCCAAATAAGGGCTGTGATTGGCTATTCAGTAGCCCCATGTAGACTGCTGGCCTGCAAGAGGTTCTGCTTGGGGTTGAACTGTGTCTCTGGGCTTCCAGAAATGTAAAAATGGTGCCTACGTTGAGGCCATTAGGAGCAACATCAAAGAGGTGGTGAGGAACATGTTGGAGATGGTTGAAGATCACTGGTCTAAGCAATGCAATATGGCGGCTCTCACCCATATGTATCGATATAAATATACAGTATGATGCTTGAGGGGGGATAAGCTTCTCCCCCATTGTCACAGACTCCACCCTCCCACTGCTTCAATCCCCACTAGGGGGGACCACAGGTTAGGAATTATGGGGTAAGACTTGGAGAGGATTAGTGATGAGCGAATTTTTTCGCCAGGCATGGATTCGCAGCGAATTTCCGCATTTCGCCATTGGCGAATTGTTTCACGAAACTTACGTGAAAATTTTGTTGCGTGTCAAAATGGGAGTGGTTGCGTCAAGAAACACGCGGGCGACAAAAAATAGATGCGGGCAACAAGAAAATAGCCGCGGGACACAAAAAAATAGCAGTGGACAAAAAAATCACGCAACAAATGCATTTCACAATTTTTTCAGCGTTTCGCTAATTTTCTTGCCATTTTGCAAATTTTATGGCGAAATGAAATGGGACAGATTCGCTCATTACTAAAGTGGATGCCTACGGGTGGGCGATATCGGGAAATACGGGTGGATGATATCGGGAGAATCCAGGCTAATTTGATCATTTGGCCCTGGGGCTAAGGGACCCATATCGGCTGCTAGAATCGGCCCATGTATGGGGACCTTTACTTCCTAAACACATAGTTACATAGGGTTGAAAAAAGACCATCAAGTTCAACCCTTCCGAGTAAACCATAGCTGAATGACTGATATATTCCCATATCTGGAATCTTGTTATGACCAAACAGGGGCCCTAAACAAAGGCTGGACCCACCCCCCCCCCCATGGCGGATTGAACTGGAGAGGTCTGACAACCACTATTCTGTGTCAATGCAAGTGAGAGCAAGCATGCATCTTAACCAACTCAAATACTGATTATTATTATTTTTAACATTTATTTATAAAGTGCCAACATATTCCGCAGCACTGGAATATACAGTAGGTTATCCTATAGGTTTGAAGAGAGAAGCTGGGTACTGGCACATATACCAGGCATTACAGTACAACAGTAACTTAATCATTGGCCCTTGGTGTAATATTTGGTGTGGTGCCCTCAACTTGTCACCCCCAAACCCTTATGCCCCCAGAGACCACCAGCTTCAAGGTTCAGCCTATCTACCCCTATGCCTCAACCTCTGTACAGGGATTCATTTGTTTGGAGATCGCATTCTATTCGTTCAAGTTCTATCACCCGGGTGTAGTGGTAGAACCTTAAACCCACCACCAGCTACAAGAAATAATCATTGTATGTAACCGGGCACCTTCATTTATATTGTAGACACCAGTCTGATATTGCCCACCTACCCAACAGGAGGAACATGTAAATCCCTCCATTCTTTCCCAGCAGTCACAATACCAGGGAATTCTGGCAACAAGCTGGTCTTTCCTGCACTCATCGTGACCACCCACGAGCCAGACACAGCCCTCATCAAGCAGCAAAAGTTTCCACTATAAAATTTGTCGTCCCTGAATCAGTCCGGTGGGAAATTTATTTGGAAACCATTAGAAGTTCTGAGCGCCACGGAATATCCCACCTCGTTTGGTAGAGAGGGGTTATTGGAAAGGAGTTGGCCAAGCTAATGCCGCCTACCTTCTACTTGGTTTCCTTCTTATTTCCTATCGGAGCTTTATAGGATTAATGTGTCTTGCTTTCCTACCTCGGCAGGTTGTTAGGTGCTTGGGTTCCTAACGCCGTTCCATAATGTTCACCCCCAATAATAAGCCCACTTTGTTTGCCTTTATGCATTTAGTGGTCTACAGAAAGAACCAAAGTGACAATCCCAAGCTGTAGGACCACCTGTCCATAAACACAAGAAATTTATAGCTCCGCCGCTGATTAATGGGCTGGCCATGGTGGAAATAAAGAAAAACCAAAGGACTTTAGTCTTTTTTTTTTTTTGCATGTCATGGATTCGGCTAAAAATAAGCATTAAGGGTTTTTTTTGTCCGCCTGTTCCTGTGTCCTGGGGCCACCTGGTCTCAATCAAAGCCCAAGTCCGCCTTCCCAAAGTGTCCATTATTAACCTGAGCTTGTTCTGCATTTTTGATTGCGAAAGGGGAGCCCGAAAGAGAGTCTTACCCTCAGGAAATGATCTGCTTTGCAATACGCGCATTCAGCCCATTACAGACATCGGATTTTAAGGCCTCGACTTATTGAACACTCTTTACAAGGGTCTTGCGGTAATCCCTTTAAAATTGGGGTTTCGTTAGGCATTTCGGATCATTATTAGACTTCATTGTTTCGTTGGACGAGACGGGGCAGGGAGCTGCCGTACGGAGGAACCCGCAGTTGACCCCCCAAGTCAGAGTTAACTCTTTGTAGTCGGTATTTCTAGGGGCAAGAGGGCTTGGTCTGTGCATCTTATTCCCAGTGCCCATCATTTCATTAAAGGGACGACTGAAAAGTAACGTTCCTAGAGATCCCTTCTGCACTGACTGCCTGATCTATACACATCTGCATTCATTAACAGGCACTTGAACTGCCATACTGTTTGCCCTGCTTCATTATGAGATATAAATCAGTAAATCAGTGCCCCTAGTGGCCCTATCCTTGCCAAGAACTTATTACAAAATATGTACATTTATATTTTATGTTTCATTTTATTTTATTTTTTTAAGTGGTTACTGAGATAATCACAGTTTTTGTCGGCTCAACAGCTTTGTTTGTCTTCTAAATAGGAAACATATTTCTGGCTGCCTTCTGATTGGATAAGGAATCCTCCATAAGGGGAGAAGACAGCAGTTGGGTGGGATCAGTAGCACTAAAGGGCTGGCAGTATAAGTGTGTTTATGTTTATAAATATAAAGTCAGGTTTGGGCAGATGATTGGGCAGGAGAAGTGCACTCTGATAGTGACAGTGGTCAATAGATGGGAACAGTGGTCCAGCTGATAATAATCGTTCCAAATATAAAAACTTGAATATTATATAACCAGAATGATATCCCCATACACAGGTAGCAGCTAGTCCCAGAGCTGTCTTTAGGGGGTCCAAATAGAGATGATGGCAACCCACAAGACAGCAGGAACAGATAGGAAGAGCAGGGGGTTCACAAATATTTTAGAAAATCAAGGTGACAGTAGGGCAAGATGGTGACGATAGAGCAAGATGGTGACGATAGGGCAAGATGGTGATGATAGGGCAAGATCGTGATAGAAGGACACGATGGTCACAAAAGGACAGGATGGTAACAGTAGGGCAAGGTGGGAATTATATGGCAATATAGATACAGTCGGGCAAGATGAAGACAGAAGAGTAAAATGGCAGCTAAAAGCCTAGATGAGGACTGTAGGGAAAGGTGGCAATTGTATGGTAATATGGAAACAGTTGGGTAAGATTATTGTAGGTTATGGTGAAGCCATTATGGCAAAATAGAAACAGTAGAATAAGATGATGACTGTAGGTCAAGGTGGAACCATTAGGGCAAAATAGAGGCAGTATTACAAGATGGTGATAGAAGGGCAGGATAGTAACTGATGGACAAGATGATAACAGTAGGTCATGTTGGAACCAGTAGGGGAAAATAGAGGCAGTAGTACAAGATGGTGACAGAAGGGCAGGGTAGTAACTGAAGGACAAGATGATGACAGTAGGTCCTGGTGGAGCCAGTAGAGCTTAATAGAGGCAGTAGTACAAGATGGTGACAGAAGGGCAGGATAGTAACTGAAGGACAAGATGCTGAACATAGGGTAAGATGGGGCAAAATGCCAACAGTTTTCTGACAGTAACATGTATGTTCCCACACTGTGACCCTTAAGCTGTTGTGTTTGACCCCTTGCCCAACCATCACTAAAACTGGCCTTGGTCAATCCCCTTTGAAAAAACAGTTATGGCTTTAGGGCAGGGGTAAGAGTTAATATCATTGAGTTGTGTCATTTGACATCCTTCGTGTTTCATCCTGCCGAATCTTTTTATCTTAAAGCCAAAAACCGTAAATTAAATATCAATCCCTGTGAGACGATGTTCCTCTGGTAGACGAGGATTGTGGCCCTCGAGAGTTATCTAACTGTACTCTGCCCCCCCCCCCATTCCTCAGTGCTGATTCCCTAAGATGAACATAATTAGAAGCCTGTCGTCCACAGCAGATTTCATGTGAGCCCAATTTCTGGATCTGTCATTAAGGAGCTCTCTGTTCTGGCTGTGTTGATTCAATTAGATTTCTTTGAGATTTCTTCTTCATTTGGGTTCTGTGGCGTAGCCAGCGGGGCGAGTGCGTAGGGCGGTGTAAGGGGGGAAAGATATCGCATCTTGGAGTGAAAACTGCCCAAAGTCACTGATATCAAAGTGAGGTCCGAGCCCCACATCCATGGAAGCTCAGGTTATTATCAAGGTCTCCACCTCAAGCAGGGATGTCCTACTCTCTACAAGCTTCTCTGTCTTCTGTACGGGGTCCAAATGATCAGATCAGCCCACTTGGGTCGTCAGATCAACTGAATGTGAAGCTTAGTGATGAGCGAATTGTTTCGCCAGGCATGGATTTGCAGCAAATTTCCGCATTTCGCCATTGGCGAATTGTTTCGTGAAACTTCAGTGAAAAATGTGCCGCGGAAAAATTTGTTGCGCCGTTTTTTTTTTTTTTGTCGCGCGTCAAATTGGGCTTGGTCGTGTCAAAATAGGGCGTGGGTGCGTCAAAAAAAGGTACAGTCTTGTCAAAATTGGGTGCGGTTGCGTCAAAAAAAGCGTGGGCGACAAAAAAATAGACGCGGGCAACAAAAATATCGCGTAACAAATGCATTGTGCAAATTTTTCGGCGTTTCGCGAATTTTCTTGCCGTTTCGCGAATTTAATGGCAAAGCATAACGGGGCAGATTCGCTCATCACCAATGAAGCTATCTGCCATGAGAAGTAATGTATTAAATGACCATCAACATATCAATTATTACCTTTCAGTATGTTCTAGAATGAGCAATTCCAAGCAACTTTTCAGTTGGTCTTTATCATTGTTTATTTATTATTTGCCTTCTTCTTCAGAATCTTTACAGCTTTCAAATGGGGGTCACTGACCCCGGCACTAGTGATGTGAGCAGGGCCGCCATCAGAAATCGCGGGGCCCCTCACAACAAAATTTTCTGGGCCCTCCCTCCTCCCACGCCCCCAATAGCCCCTCCCCCATTGACCCCTCCCATCAATACAAACGATACAGAGACTTTGGTAGCCAGGGCCCCCTAAAACATTTGTGGCCAGGGGCTACATTTTGCATTGGTGCCAGAACATTGCTAGCCAGCCCAGGGCCCCCTAAAACATTGGTGGTCCTCCCCCAAATACTATGGCCCGCTCCCCCCACGCATCCTTCAGCTCCCCCGCCAGTATCCTCCGGCTCCCCCCATTTCCTCCTGCTTCCTCCAGGGCCCCCCAAGCATCCTCCAGTCCCCCGCCCCAGCGTCCTCCTGCCCCCCCCAAAGCATCCTTCAGCTCCCCCCAACATCCTCCAGGGCCCCAAAGCATCCTTCAGCTCCCCCCAGGGCCCCCGAAGCATCCTCCAGTCCCCCGCCCCAGCGTCCCCCTGCACCCCCTCAAAGCATCCTTCAGCTCCCCCCAACATCCTCCAGGGCCCCAAAGCATCCTTCAGCTCCCCCCAGGGCCCCCCAAGCATCCTCCAGCCCCCCCCGAGCGTCCTCCTGGCCCCCCCACTGACATCTCCCTAGCCATGGCCGGGGTTCAGCCCACAAGCAGAGCAGCTAATGTCCCGTTTCTCCTTACAGAGGTGCAGATTTTATAGCAGCCCCCCCCCCTTCCCCCCCATCCCAGCAAAATGTGAGATTGCAGAGCACATAAGGAAGAGCAGAACCACTTGTGGGGCCCCCCCTGCGTTACTTTCCCATTGGGGTCCCGCAGACCAGTGGCCGCTGTTTATGAGGAAGACTCATGTCCTGCAGCTCCCCGCTCCATCTGCGCTTATATAAGGTTGCGCCCCGTACGTGTGACGTCACTACGCACGGGGCGCAACCTTATATAAGCGCTGATGTAGCGGGGAACACCAGGACGTAGCGAAGGATGTCGGCAGTGAGAGGGCCCGGAATTGATTAAAGGGGGCCCGAGCTAGGAAAACTCTAGTACGGCCGGGCCCCCTTTAAAGTTAAAAACATCCGGGCCCGGGACGACTGTACCCCCTGTGCCCCCCTGATGGCGGCCCTGGATGTGAGGGTCGACTAGGCCCCTGCATTTATATATATGCCTGCCCCCAACCACCGACGATGCCATAAAAGGGGCGGGCACGCGCCTATAAGTCAGTGAGCCAGAAGCCGCAGTGTAAGGTCGCGGGTGGAGAGAGTAGGGTGAAGAGCTCAACCTGTACCCGTCCATGACCTGCAAATATTGTGCCGAAGTTGGCCCGAACCTGCCCGACCCACAGGTTAATCTACAGATCTCGCAGGTATTGGGCCGGCCCACGCATCACAACCCAGCAGCCAAAAAACTATTGCTCTGTGGGGCTACAATTTTATCTTTATTGTTACTTTGTATTCCTTATCTTTCTATTCAGCCCCTCTCCTATTCATATTCCAGTCTCGCATTGCAACTCTACCTTAGCAAGTCCCTGGTTGCTAAGGTAATTTGAACCCTAGCAACCAGATAGCAGCTAAAATTCCAAGCTGGAGAGTTGCTGATCAAATAGTAAAATAAAAAAAAAAAACACAACTAATAAAAAATGAAGACCAATTGCAAATTGTGTCAGAATATCACTCTCTACATCTTACTAAAAGATAACTCAAAGACTTGGCTTGGCTTGGATAATGCCAGGAGAACACAGTCTACTTGAATGTATAGTGCACAGAGCCCTGACTTCAACCCAACTGAACCCCTGTGGGATGGAACCCCGACTGTGAGCCTGATCCCCAACATCACTGCCCAACCTCACTAATGCCCTTGTGGCTGAATGGGAGCAACTCCCAGCAACACTGTCCCAACATCTAGTGGGAACCTTCCCAGAAGGGCAGGGGCAGTTATAGCAGGTAGGGTTGGGCAACCCAACTGAACCCCTGTGGGATGGAACCCCGACTGTGAGCCTGATCCCCAACATCACTGCCCAACCTCACTAATGCCCTTGTGGCTGAATGGGAGCAACTCCCAGCAACACTGTCCCAACATCTAGTGGGAACCTTACCAGAGGGGCAGGGGCAGTTATAGCAGGTAGGGTTGGGCAACCCAACTGAACCCCTGTGGGATGGAACCCCAACTGTGAGCCTGATCCCCAACATCACTGCCCAACCTCACTAATGCCCTTGTGGCTGAATGGGAGCAACTCCCAGCAACCCTGTCCCAACATCTAATGGGAACCTTCCCAGAAGGGCAGGGGCAGTTATAGCAGCAAGGGGAGGGGCAACCCAACTGAACCCCTGTGGGATGGAACCCCGACTGTGAGCCTGACCCCCAACATCAGTACCCAACCTCACTAATGCCCTTGTGGCTGAATGGGAGCAACTCCCAGCAACCCTGTCCCAACATCTAGTGGGAACTTCATCCCTTTGGTTTGGGAATGGGACGTTGGGCAGGTAATTGTCCCAATGCTCTTGGCCTCAGCTCTTATTTTAACATTTCTCAATGGATAAAGTAGTTTGAGTTCCCCTTTATTAGGAACCCAAAAACAATGTGTAACCATTAGACCGTAACTTTATTTTCACCTTTAGCGAAACCCTGGGGGGCACCTATGTGAATTTATTCTGACTGAGGCTCAGCAGAGAGGGGGATGTAATGAACAGAGCGTTCCTGTAGGAGGAGGAGTCCCTCCCGGTGCGCAGTTTTAGCGCGTGATTCACCCCCGGCTCCTGGGAACCCAAACATATGGTACCGGCACATTCAGCCAGTAATACGCTCAGAAGCGCAGCAATCAGTAAATTGCCAGGAATGCCTCCGTTGATCATGATCCCTCCGATGTGCCAGTTGTGTAAGGACAGTCTGTTCCAGAGGTCTCCCTTCGGTATAATCAGGCTCTTCTGATTGTCTCTTTCTTTCCCTCGCTCTTCCATGGACTCTCATTATTTGTGCTCTCTTTATTTAATCTGGAAAACAAAATGATATTTATAACTGAGGGGTTCTGTGCCCATATAAAGGCACAAGGCTGCAGGCTGAGTTATACAGGGAACTCTGAGTATCACTCATGTATTATAAGGGATAATGTACCCCCTACTGTAAATGATAAGGATATTAGCAGTCACTGAGGGGTTCTGTGCCCATATAAAGGCACAAGGCTGCAGGCTGAGTTATACAGGGAACTCTGAGTATCACTCATGTATTATAAGGGATAATGTACCCCCTACTGTAAATGATAAGGATATTAGCAGTCACTGAGGGGTTCTGTGCCCATATAAAGGCACAAGGCTGCAGGCTGAGTTATACAGGGGACTCTGAGTATCACTCATGTATTATAAGGGATAATGTACCCCCTACTGTAAATGATAAGGATATTAGCAGTCACTGAGGGGTTCTGTGCCCATATAAAGGCACAAGGCTGCAGGCTGAGTTATACAGGGGACTCTGAGTATCACTCATGTATTATAAGGGATAATGTACCCCCTACTGTAAATGATAAGGATATTAGCAGTCACTGAGGGGTTCTGTGCCCATATAAAGGCACAAGGCTGCAGGCTGAGTTATACAGGGGACTCTGAGTATCACTCATGTATTATAAGGGATAATGTACCCCCTACTGTAAATGATAAGGATATTAGCAGTCACTGAGGGGTTCTGTGCCCATATAAAGGCACAAGGCTGCAGGCTGAGTTATACAGGGGACTCTGAGTATCACTCATGTATTATAAGGGATAATGTACCCCCTACTGTAAATGATAAGGATATTAGCAGTCACTGAGGGGTTCTGTGCCCATATAAAGGCACAAGGCTGCAGGCTGAGTTATACAGGGGACTCTGAGTATCACTCATGTATTATAAGGGATAATGTACCCCCTACTGTAAATGATAAGGATATTAGCAGTCACTGAGGGGTTCTGTGCCCATATAAAGGCACAAGGCTGCAGGCTGAGTTATACAGGGAACTCTGAGTATCACTCATGTATTATAAGGGATAATGTACCCCCTACTGTAAATGATAAGGATATTAGCAGTCACTGAGGGGTTCTGTGCCCATATAAAGGCACAAGGCTGCAGGCTGAGTTATACAGGGAACTCTGAGTATCACTCATGTATTATAAGGGATAATGTACCCCCTACTGTAAATGATAAGGATATTAGCAGTCACTGAGGGGTTCTGTGCCCCCCATATAAAGGCACAAGGCTGCAGGCTGAGTTATACAGGGAACTCTGAGTATCACTCATGTATTATAAGGGATAATGTACCCCCTACTGTAAATGATAAGGATATTAGCAGTCACTGAGGGGTTCTGTGCCCATATAAAGGCACAAGGCTGCAGGCTGAGTTATACAGGGAACTCTGAGTATCACTCATGTATTATAAGGGATAATGTACCCCCTACTGTAAATGATAAGGATATTAGCAGTCACTGAGGGGTTCTGTGCCCCCCATATAAAGGCACAAGGCTGCAGGCTGAGTTATACAGGGAACTCTGAGTATCACTCATGTATTATAAGGGATAATGTACCCCCTACTGTAAATGATAAGGATATTAGCAGTCACTGAGGGGTTCTGTGCCCATATAAAGGCACAAGGCTGCAGGCTGAGTTATACAGGGAACTCTGAGTATCACTCATGTATTATAAGGGATAATGTACCCCCTACTGTAAATGATAAGGATATTAGCAGTCACTGAGGGGTTCTGTGCCCATATAAAGGCACAAGGCTGCAGGCTGAGTTATACAGGGAACTCTGAGTATCACTCATGTATTATAAGGGATAATGTACCCCCTACTGTAAATGATAAGGATATTAGCAGTCACTGAGGGGTTCTGTGCCCATATAAAGGCACAAGGCTGCAGGCTGAGTTATACAGGGAACTCTGAGTATCACTCATGTATTATAAGGGATAATGTACCCCCTACTGTAAATGATAAGGATATTAGCAGTCACTGAGGGGTTCTGTGCCCATATAAAGGCACAAGGCTGCAGGCTGAGTTATACAGGGAACTCTGAGTATCACTCATGTATTATAAGGGGTAATGTACCCCCTACAGTAAATGATAAGGATATTAGAAGCCACTGTGAAAAAAGGTCTCCCTAGCTTATTTATTCCATCGTTATTCTTCTATTTAATTTCTCAACATGTCTACAAGATTCTGTTTGTTAAAACGCTTCTGAATCATAATAAACATTTTCCAGGTCAGATCCTTGTATCACAGCTGGCAGCGTCTTCTCCAATAGACGGATTTGCCAATCCCCACCGCCAACGAACCGGGCACTGGTGACCCCTATCCTCATTCTTGTTTTCTCGGTCACTCCCAGCAGTGACCCCGCTGCCCCCGCGTCTCAGTGGCCTGAACGTCTCTATCATATTTAATTCAATTACAGTTCCACTTTGATGGCTCCAGTGAACGTTGGCCCCTCTGAGCTTTCATGTCCTGCAGAAGGGCACATTCCCTGGATACTGAATGCCAGGATGGCGCAGTTCTGCCGCAGACCCTGGGAAAGTGCCACCCTCTCCGGAGAGGGCACATTTCTACTGCGCCCATAGAGACTAAGAAGAATTCAAGCCACAATGACGAATACAATATGCTTTCCGTTTAAATAGCTGCAGGTTGGCGGCCCCTTCTGGAAAGCAGATATGTCTGTGGGAAACAATAGGGTTTCTTTTCCCTCTGCACGCAATGGCGGCCTTACGGGGGCCTCCAAAATGGGGACACCATACAGACGGCTCTGGTTGAACTTGAATGCAGATGCTATCTGTTCTCCAAACCATAGGACCTCTTCCCAACCTCCTTTCCCGCTGCCATTATCTCATGATAGGGGTCACCGAAGTCTGTTTAGAGTTTCAGCAGACAGAAAAACCTACATTTTTTCCCCCCCCTGAAGTGGTCACATGTCACCAATTAATAGAGCCATTAATTTAGCGCAGGAGCTTGGGGGCCATCGGAGAGAACAACAAGCCTTTATGGTTCAAATTATAAGAAGCTTCCCTTTCTATAATTGGCAATTACACGCAAGTAAATAAAAGGCTTCACTAAGCACCAAGATAAATCTGCTCATCTTGCAACTTGGCCTCGGGGTGGGGGGGGGATGGATTGGCCACTGGTTCTGAGGAAGGGTTGACCTAATGGGCTTAAGAATAATCTTGCCGGTAGCTATCCACCTGTACAATCAGCCTAGGCCTCATGGTGACGGCCATTGGACAGGCCTTCTTCTGGGCTGAGAAGACTCATAGGAGTGGCCTTGACAGACACACAGAACCTATTAGTTGAAGGTTCAACAGGATGTGAAGGGATATAAATAGGAGCTGCCATTGTATTCAAGGGTTATCAGGGATCTCCAAGCTGGTTATAGTTAAGTTAGACCCCCACAAACCCCCCCCTGGCCTGGCTGATAATATCTTCAGACCCCACAGGCTTGTGTTTTAGCTCAACTGAACGTTAGGGGCAAACCAGACTGACCTGCTTTCAGTTTGTTTATGTCAAATAAATAGTACATTTCCTTCCATGCACTTACTGCCCAACATGGCCACTCGTTAGATGGATCTGAGAGAAGAGTTGGAGAGGAAGAAGCGAGTTACCGGGGTTTATTTCCCCTTTCAATGCTTTCTCTAATCATTTCACAGGTTGTCTGATGTGGGTGTGCACCTCGGGGATAAAGGGCCTGCACTGTATCATCCCAAAATACTGCCGCACATCTGCAGGATTAGATAGGGTGCCCTCGGGGATGGGGGGGAATGATTGCTCTTTATCCCTGAATTGTAACAAGTATTAGCCAGCTAGGAGCAATCCTTCTCTGCACACGGAGTTCCGCCTCGGTGATGTGCTCTTGCTCCGCTCTCCCCGTGATTAATTGGGATTCTGATCTGGCAGAATCGGTGTCAGATGTTTAAATCTGTACAGAACGTTAGATGGATCCTAAAGCAGACAAGGTTAATGTTTCTCGCTTTGTTTGATCCATATTCAAAGTTCCGGGGGCTCAGGGTTCTATCCCGGCCCTCTGCGGCTGACAGATGTCCTGTCCTGGGATGACATACGGACTGTCTTTCCATAGCTATACTCATCCAGATCAGGGCTGCTGCTGGGCTAGAGATGGGCCATTTGTCCCAGGGCAAGGACTATGCTTTGTGGTAGGAGAAACGAGGGTAAAACACACTTGGGGAGGGGTATAATGGGCTGTCAGCTGCTGTGGAACTGCTTTGATCTACTTTGCTCCACTTGATTCCAGCATTAGAAGACATTGTTACCTACAAACATTACCTTGAACATTGGCTCCAATGGTTCATCATGTCCCACCATATCACTGCATTGCTTATTACCCCTCATGTCACCTAAACCTGTACCGTGTTCTTGCACCATCTGTAGGTCCAGGCCAGTTGTATCAGGCCCCATCACAAAGTGCAAGATATAGTGCAAAGTACAAAAACAGTTGGTGAAAACCATGTATTTTGTGACCCACACTTTACACTCAGGGCCAAAACTAGGGGCAGGCAGCAGAGGCACGTGCCTAGGGCACAACTGTTGGGTGGGGCACCTCTTCTGTCACCTACCCCTAGTCTGGGCCTTTGTCCCCCCACCAACGGCTCATTGTTAAATCCACCCCCCATCCTAACTGTGCGTTTGCATCCACTTGGGGAGGGGGCAAGGTGGCTGTCTACGCTGCCTCGGATTCGCCACGGTTTGCACTAAGGGCACAGATCTTTCCACTCCATAATGGGGCACAAAGACCTACACTCCCCCACCCACTTACCCCCCTAGCTCAGGGTGCTAAAGATCTCTGTCCTATGGCAGGTAGGGTTGCCACCTGGCTGGTATTTCACTGGTGCTGGTAAAATACCAGCCGGGTCTGGCACAGGTATTACTGACTTACTGGCAATGTAGTTGCTGGTAAATTTGTTATACCTTGTCTGCCACCCTGGCCTGCCTCCAATCTACCCCCAGCCCGCCTCCTACCCCCTTTCCTAGCTCCCTTTCTAGCCCACTGTCAAAATAATTTCTCCTCAAATGTGGCCTACTTACTTCATGCCCGCCCCATTACACCATTGCTGCAACCATTGACCTGCCCTGGCTGATAAAAAGAAACCTAAAAAGTGCCAACCCTAATGGCAGGCAGTAAGTATAGGGTAAATATAGGCTAATTTTTAGTCTGGTAACTGTTCACTAAATGAGCACAATTTTGTGCCCCTTAGTGTTCCACCATATGTGTCCAGGGCCATTGTAAATGAAGCCCATTAGCTCTGTGATGGGCAAAATAGGATTCTCATGTTATTTCAGCTTGTTTATCTCCCCCCCATACAGTATAGCAGGGTTCCCCAACCTTTCTTACTCGTGAGTCACAGTCAAATGTAAAAAGACTTGGAGAGCAACACAAGCACCATAAAAGTTAATGGAGGAGCCAAATAAGGGCTGTGATTGGCTATTAGGCAGCCTCTATGCACCCTATCGGCTTACAGGGGCTTTATTTGGTAGGAAATCTTGTTTTTACTCAACCAAAACTTGCCCCCAAGTCAGGAATTCAAAAATAACTCCCTGGTTTGGGGGCACTGAGAGCAACACCCAAGGGGTTGGGGAGCAACATGTTGCCCCCGAGTCACTGGTTGGGGATCACTGCAGTACAACAAGGATACACCATATTCAGGATTTCATTTGGGATTCGGCCAAACCCCAGCACTTTTTTGCAGGTTCAAACTTTATTTATTTCCATGCTTGCGGGCTCCCGTTTGCCCTATTACCCCGCTGTAGAAATGTTCACTGTGTATACAGTCCCACTATTGCCCCCACCTCCCCCAATAAAGCCAATAAAACACAGAGGCAGCTCGCGTGCAGTTTACCAATACAGCCACTGATTAGTGGAACACAACACTTGGCAGGTCCCTGCAATGAAACTGACATTCTGGGGGAAATTGCTGCATTGTGGGTAAAAACATTGTGATTTTCCATCATTTTCATCCCTTGCATTTGTACTGTGCCCTTATCCATGTCCAAATGGGGCTGCCACCTGTCCTGGTTTTTCAAGGGGTTTCCCGGGTCAAAACCTTCTGCCCAATAAAAACTGATCAGAAATACTCTGCAATAACCCCGCCCCTGACATCATCACATGACTATAGAGCTGTCATCACCCAATGAGGTCAGCAGTTTGCTTAATGATGTCGGTGACACACACATGCCCTTCTGTGTCTGGGTTTATAACCTGGCGAAGGCGGCACCTTATATCCCTACTCTTCTTCTTCACATCTGGGACTATTTCTTTCATTCTATAGAATAATACTCAAAACAAATAAAACCAAAATTTCATTTTCTCTGATTTTTTTATTTCAAAGTACTGATACACCAAATTCATTGTCTTTCAATCTGATATTGCTTTATATTGGGGGTAAAGTATCTAATGTTTATTAAGGGCACCTTTCATGATGCTGTCCCACTGCGCCCCCTAGTTTTGCTATAGAAGCTGCCAAAAAACATCATTATAGATGCAAGAAAATTCACCAATGAGAATTCTACTGATAAAAACTTCATTATAAATGCAGAAGGACTGACCAATGAGAATGCTGATTCCCAGCACTGTGTCAGGCCCCTTGCTGGTACCTTACATATAGAGATAATTATGGCATTTTCCCCTCATTATATGGCACAGGAATCAGACATGGGGATAAGGGCAGACTTGTTCAGTGCTGGGAAACTGGGTTTAATGCTCCCAACTCCAATTGCAGGAACAGAGAACATGGAGCCGGATTTATACAGATCAGCTGGGATTCTCATTGGGGGATTTTTTGCATTTTAAAGCAGTCGCTGGCTGTGGGGATTTGGGGGAAAGTTTTATTGTGCAATATTGCTTTAAGAATACAGCCCTGATGTTGCTGGACTACAGCTCCCAGCATGCCTCACCCTTCATTATATGTTACATTATTCTGGGATTTGTAGTCCAGCAACAACTGAGTAACGATTGGTTGAGCCGTGCTGTGTGGCCGGGTTTACATCCTCTTGAAGCCTTTTGGGGGTGAGTAGGTACCAACTTTGCAAACTGTTTGGGGTGATTAGGGCCCATTCTTCCAGGTTGTTTAGGTTGATTGACAGCTCTTTATGCCAGAGTTGAGACCTTCAGGGTTGAGGGTTCTTCAGCCGTTGCATTTTTGCCCCATCTTGGTGAACACAGGCCAACTTCATGTATTATACCTCCATCCTGTTTGTTATGGGAAGATCCTAGATGTTGGCTTGGGGGCAGCTTAGCCTAATGTGAGACAAGTTACCTTGTGGACTTTATTTCTGTTAAAGCCCCATCGGCCCCATCTCCACTCATGGTGAGGCTCATAAACATCTCCATGGCAATCTCAGACATTAATACTGCTCAGAACACGTGATTAGGGGAATAAAACGAAGGTATTTGCCTTGCAGATCGGCCAAGTCCTCTCTGGCTGGTCCAGATCCACCGCTGGAAGTGTATGTTCTGAAGGTGTTTAACACGCAGCTGCCACACTACCTTTGAAGCTTGCTTGGCCTTCCTGACATTGCTTCTGCCTGTGAAATATGAATGCCTGAAAACTCCCAACATGTTGTATTCGTTAAGAGACCCATTCAGCATAGTTAAACTATGCTGTAAGCTTTTCTTATCCTCTGTGAAGAAAGAACAAAGGTTTCTCGGAGCCCAGCGAGGAAGCAGAGAGGCGTAACATAACCTGGGCAGAGACCGATTCCTCCAGGGCTTCAGAAACACAACACATTAGGATAAAGGTTGAGGGAAAGGAGCTGCCAAACATCAGTGGTCTGAAGGGAAAGTGGAGAGAATGTGAGAAAACAATGGAACACTGGAATTGGGAACATTTAGAATAAATGTATACAATGTGCACCAACGCATTTCGCAGCTTGGTACGGTTAAAGTAAAACATACCCAACAAGTATGGAGAGGACCTTGTTTGCTGGGCATTACAGTAAAAGAGGACTTTTTGCTCAGTCACCTCTGTTGATTACCTTTTGAAATGGTAAATGTAGTCATCTGACTGCAGGATGTCCTACTATTGGATATTCTCATACAGTGAAGGTTAGTCTAGACCTGTCAGCCTTCTAAGGTTGGCCTCCCCTTTGTATATTCCAGTACAATGATTGGTTACAGGTTTTGTCTTGCTTTTGGACTGGTGTATTCTTTGAACATTCTATTGTAATGACCCCCTACCCGGGAACACTTTGCTCCCATTTAGCCTCAAGGTGGGCGCTATTTTTCTCCTAGCTTGGGCAATTTTTGGCAGCATAAAGACCCAAGTTCACTGCTAAGCTGAGCCTCCTGTAGGCTGGCAGCCCTCATGGGGCTATCAACTAACCAATCACAGTCCTTAGTGGGCAACCCACAGCTTGTGTGGCTCCCCAAACCAGTTTACAGTTGTGTGTGACCCCTGTTCTATTGCAATGAATGGCTAGAGATTGCTCTTACCTGTGTGTATTACACCAAATGACTTCAGGATGGTCCGTCCGTTGAACATTCTAGAGCAATACAAGGTTTTAGGTTGGTCTATATTTTAACTAAAGGTCCCCATACACGGGCCGATTCTAGCTGCCGATATCGGTATGGGCACTACCGACGGGCCGGCCCGACCGAAATCTGGCCTGAAATCGCCCAGATCTCAATCGGGCAGGGTAAAAAAAATCTAGTTGGATTGGGGACCGCATTGGCCCGTTGATGCGGTCCCCGGACCAACTTTGACCAACTTTGCCCAGGGCCAAACAATCGAATTAGCCTGGATTCTCCCGATATCGCCCACCCGTAGGTGGGGATATCGGGAGAAGATCCACTCACTTGGCGACATCGCCAAGCGAGCGGATCTGAAGGTGTATGGGGACCTTAATATGGGTTAAGGTCCCCATACACGGGCCGATAGAAGCTGCAGCTTATCGGCCCGTGTAGGGGCAGAAACGATCGGACTGGCCGACCGATATCTGGCCTGAAATTGGCCAGATATCGGTCGGCCAGGTTAGAAAATCCCGTCGGATCGGGGACCGCATCGGCTCGTTGATGCGGTCCCCGAACCGACTGCCCCATAACCACAAATATGGGCCAAACGATCGGATTCACCGACATGCCTCCCCGATATCGCCACCCGTAGGTGGTACTGGTTGACTGATTAGATAAAGATTAGTCACATTTAGGACAGGTCTGTGTAGCCTTTAGACATTCTTTTGCACTGCAGGTTGGGTTTATCAATGCCCACTTCAAAGTTGGTTGCACCCAGATAAACAGGGCCATCAAAACCATTACATTGGCCCACATTACATTGATATGCACCTTTACTAGCAGATATTATTTGAAGAAGGTTCATAGCATTTCACTGGGGTCTCGTTACATGGTTCCTTGCTAATAAGGAACACACGGGGGGGGGAAGGAGAGGTGAGTCGAACATAAGAAGATATCTAAATACAGTGTAACCCAGTGGTGAGCTCTACCCTTTGGCATGCAGAAATAAAGCAATGAAACAGAAATCCCAGTGTTTCCAGCCCAACAATCACTCCAGTAAGAACTGCTGTCATTCAAAGGCACTTAAGCCATTTTTCAAGGTTATCAAGGGTCACCCCAACAAAGGACGGCTGTGCTCTCGCTCTCCATGTACTCTGAGCAAGGGGCGGTTTCAAAGGCAGGTAGGCATTTCAGTCCCATGTTGGGGATGTCATAATTAAATACTAAGATGGGTAGAACGAAATGCTTTGACTGCTTCTTAGCCCGAGGGCGGGAAGGGTAAATAGAGTGATATATAGTCCTAATGGCCAGAACTAAAAGGCATATTCACAGTTTTGTTACGGTGACTTAGCCCAAATGGTCGTCTTTAGGACTGCAATCCAGCCTGGTAATGTTATAAGCTCTTTACTATGTGGAAGACCAGGGAGGGGGTGAACTTTTTTTATGATAACCCACCAGTGGGCACCGTTTCTGTAGAGCGGGGTATCATAGCTTTGAGATATAAGCTTTTCTACCTAATGGTTCCTTTAGAATAAATGATGGACCTTGTTTTCATTTCTATTGTCTACTGCAGGAATGGGAGCCATTTTGATGTCCCCTGCAACAGGTTTCTTCTTCAGTACCATCATGGCTGTCCCCCCCCTAATTCCTGGGGGTGTCCTGGGGAAGTATTAAGTTGCCAGGGACTGCTTGTTTATACCATCCCCAACAACCTGATAGCCAGGTAATCCCTACCTTCTTGGAATGCTTCATATATTTTGGAGCATTTTTCAAGTGGACATCCGCTCTACCATCTCCATTTGGGGTGGTAGAAGGGCAATGGATGGCGTTTGGCTTCTCCTGTGATCATTGAATCACTGTGGCTGCTTACCTTGAAAAATGGAAGTATTTTATTCACCATAGGGGGGCACATCAATGGCTTTATTCACTTCAGTCCTCCATCTTCATTGGAAAGCAAATTGGCCTTGGATAGAAGACTGGGTTTTGTGCTTTCAGATGTCCATCTTTCCCACCAACTCCTCCACTTCCCAGCCATTTCGAATCCATAAGATTTTACTTTGGAAACTTACATTTTAAAGTGCAAAGTAAACATAACGGGAGGTAACAGCAAACCTAATATGATTTTTCACGATTATGCCGAAGCCTGGTAGAAGTCCTGATAATGTCTGCTGAATAGTTTGTACTGTACTTATATAAAACTAGGCTGAAACGCAGAGACTTGCCAAGCAGTTGAGGACCACCCAATCTGTTCTTTATTATGCCTCCTTTCCTACTGGGTTAGGTGTGCCCCCAAGAACCTAAGGCATATTAAAAGCTTCCAATGTCTCCTCCATGAAATAGAAACTGTCTCAATTGTTCAGTTAGAGCCTCGGCCGTTGCTAAATGCTTCTAGGAACCCTCTCCACTCAACGGACTTGACATAAATCCAGCTGTAAAACTGAGGTATTGAAGAACATTCTTCAACCTTCGGCTACTTTGTGCAAATCCCTCTCGAACTTGAATATTACAGCCTAACAGTGGGGTTTGGGATGTGAAATCTAATATAAAAATAACTTTTCTCTACAAAAAGGAGAGGATCCGGCTACCTACTGTAGCATTTATTCTGTCTACGGTATGCGAAAGGGAAGAAGAAATTGGTCATCAAAGACAAACCCTACACTGGTTTCCTTCTTGTTGTTGCCAGGGAGTGTTGGCCCCGGTGCAATATGTCAATCTAGTAACCGCTGCTCTTTGTCCAATAACTAAACTTCTCAGTCAGGGACTTACCTCTATCCCTCCATAGAGCAAACTTCACAAGGCACACCACTACACCTCACAGAATTCATTTTGTAAAATGGAGTGCAATGATAGGTTATGGTGAGCTGTCTGAGCCGTAAGTCTAGAGCAGTGATCCCCAACCAGTCGTTCGTGAGCAACATGTTGCTCACCATCCCCTTGGATGTTGCTCCAAGTGGCCCAAAAGCAGGTGCCTATTTTTGAATTTTTGGTAAGGAGAAAAGTTTTGGTTGCATAAAAACCAAGTATAATGCCAAACAGAGCCTTCTGTAGGCTGCCAATCCACATAGGGGCTATTAAGTAGCCAATTATACCACTTATTGACACCCCCAGGAACGTTTTTCATGCTTGTGTTGCTCCCCAACACTTTTTCCATTTACATGTGGCTCATGGGTATAAAAGGTTGGGGATCCCTGGTCTAGAGAATACATGAACACATTGATGTATCAGCCAATGAGCCAAAAATAAATGCTCAACGATCCAAGCTTTTTGGAATATTCAGAAGAAGAGTAAAAAAGGAACACAGTCCGATGCACTTGGGGGTATTCTTTGGCCAAAGTGCCACCTGTGGCACAAGAAAGTAAAAGTTTGTGCCCAAATGAAAGGCAACGATGGCAACGTGCCCATCATCGGTGTTATGTTAGGGATTTGCTGCGTCAAAATAAAAATACGAACAACTTCAGACCAGGGTCTGATCATTTGTTGTCTGATGTTCTGATTACAAACTATCAGCCTGTTCCTCAGTACTCTGATTGGATACCTGCTCTGATTGGATACCTGCTCTGATTGGATACCTGCTCTGATTGGATACCTGCTTTGACCTGTGTCTGATATTTAGACTTTTCGAATATTTAGAGTTTTGCCAGTTCTGCTTTATCTCCCGTACCAGCCTCAGCCTAGTGTCGGACTTGGACGCCCAGGGCCCACCAGAAAACCCTTAGACCACAGGACCACGCACCAAACAATTTGTAGCCCTCTCCTCACTCAACCTATTTATTCTCCTAGTGCAGGGATCTTCAACTTTTTTTACTTATGAGCTACACTCGGACTGTGATTGGCTATTTGGTAGCCCCATGTGGACTGCTGGCCTGCAGGAGGTTCTACTTGGAGTAAAACTGTATCTCAGTATTTCCAAAACTTGCCTCCAAGCCAGAAGTTTAAAAATGGCACCTACTTTGATGACAGTGGGAGCAACATCAAAGGGGGTGGTGAGCAACATTTTGCACAAGATCCATTGGTTGGGGTCTTTTCTTTTTTTACTGTAATCTATCCTTTCATCTATTTAACTTATTTGTTCCCAGACCGGATTTGGGACTGGCCAAGAAATAGTTGGTTTGGAGCATTAGGGCCAACTGGGAGGTTTCCCAGTATCCCTGCACCCCAGTCTGCCTCAGTCTCAATTTTCTGGTACTGGCACCCCTGCAGCCTGATGAGGACTAAACCCAACACTTGCATTTCCCATTACCCCAACCCTATTGGTAGGTACAGTTTTACTGACAGGATATTACCTGGTAGCAAGTGTTAAGGTCCCCATACATGGGCCAATTGTACCGATTCGGTCCCTTGGACCAATTCAGCAGCTTATCAGCCCGTGTAGGGGCAGAAACGACAGCCATGCCCAACCCATATCTGGCCTGAAATTGGGCAGATATCGATCGGCAGGTTAAAAGATTCAGTCGGATCGGGGACCGTATTGGCTCGTTGATGCGGTCCCTGAACCAACTGTGCCATTGCCGCCATTATACCAAATAATTAGCCTACATGTTCCCCAATATCGCCCACTCGTAGGTGGGGATATCGGGTGAAGATCTGCTCGCTTGGTGACCTCGCCAAGCGAGCAAATCTTCACGTGTATGGGGACCTTTAGACATTACGGCTTGTCCTTCTCTGTTCTAGATGTCTGTGAGTCCAACAGAAAATGAAAATGATCCTGTCAGAGCCACACAAACCGACATCTGGAAATCACAACACAAACTTTCCCAAAATGATTTTTTTTGTAAAAAAAAAAACAATAATGATGTTTTTTTCAAAGGCAACATTCAGCCAATCGCATAGCGTTTGATCAGTATAAATGGGGCTGAACCTCTAACCCAGTCTGCGCTCTGTATATTTCAGGGAAGGTTAAACAACTAAAGATGTTTTGAGCCAAAGGGTTTGGAGGGAGAGAGACAAGTCCCCGTAGGATACACCCCGTCCTGTGGTCCCATGCCGAAGCTTAGCTGGGAAACCTGATATTACACATTTGGATCTGCTTTATGTGAATTGCTCCGGGCTGTTTTTGTTCAGAAATCTCCCGGTTTTAAGGTGAAGGGCCTAAGGCGGCAGTGTGGGTCAGCGCTGCGTGAGGAGCACATTGAGTAGGTGAAGCCTTCCCTGGCTGGGCTGAGCCGCCTTGGGCCGAGCTGGGGCCGCTCCACACAATGAGATGCACTCCGACATTCCTGGCTCACACGCACTTTTCAGCGCTCTCCAATGAACGCAAGGGGGGGATTTTGTGTTAAATATAACGGCATTACTCTATGTATTCAGCTACTGATATAGGCACATACACTGGGGGTCATTCCCATCAGTCCCTGCCCCAGTGAGCTTGCAATCTAAGGTCCCTATCCCATTCCCATCAGTCCCTTCCCCAGTGAGCTTACAATCTAAGGTCCCTATCCCATTCCCATCAGTCCCTTCCCCAGTGAGCTTACAATCTAAGGTCCCTATCCCATTCCCATCAGTCCCTGCCCCAGTGAGCTTACAATCTAATGTCCCTATCCCATTCCCATCAGTCCCTGCCCCAGTGAGCTTACAATCTAAGGTCCCTATCCCATTCCCATCAGTCCCTGCCCCAGTGAGCTTACAATCTAAGGTCCCTACCCATTCCCATCAGTCCCTTCCCCAGTGAGCTTACAATCTAAGGTCTCTATCACATTCCCATCAGCCCCTGCCCCAGTGGAGCTTACAGTTTAAGGTCCCTATCCCATTCCCATCAGTCCCTTCCCCAGTGAGCTTACAATCTAAGGTCCCTATCCCATTCCCATCAGTCCCTGCCCCAGTGAGCTTACAATCTAAGGTCTCTATCACATTCCCATCAGTCCCTGCCCCAGTGAGCTTACAATCTAAGGTCCCTATCACATTCCCATCAGCCCCTGCCCCAGTGGAGCTTACAATCTAAGGTCCCTATCCCATTCCCATCAGTCTCTGCCCCAGTGAGCTTACAATCTAAGGTCCCTATCACATTCCCATCAGTCCCTGCCCCAGTGAGCTTACAATCTAAGGTCCCTATCCCATTCCCATCAGTCCCTGCCCCAGTGAGCTTACAATCTAAGGTCCCTATCACATTCCCATCAGTCCCTGCCCCAGTGAGCTTACAATCTAAGGTCCCTATCCCATTCCCATCAGTCCCTGCCCCAGTGAGCTTACAATCTAAGGCCCCTATCACATTCCCATCAGCCCCTGCCCCAGTGAGCTTACAATCTAAGGTCCCTATCACATTCCCATCAGTCCCTGCCCCAGTGAGCTTACAATCTAAGGTCCCTATCCCATTCCCATCAGTCCCTGCCCCAGTGAGCTTACAATCTAAGGCCCCTATCACATTCCCATCAGTCCCTGCCCCAGTGAGCTTACAATCTAAGGTCCCTATCACATTCCCATCAGTCCCTGCCCCAGTGAGCTTACAATCTAAGGTCCCTATCACATTCCCATCAGTCCCTGCCCCAGTGAGCTTACAATCTAAGGCCCCTATCACATTCCCATCAGTCCCTGCCCCAGTGAGCTTACAATCTAAGGCCCCTATCACATTCCCATCAGTCCCTGCCCCAGTGGAGCTTACAATCTAAGGTCCCTATCACATTCCATCAGTCCCTGCCCCAGTGAGCTTACAATCTAAGGCCCCTATCACATTCCCATCAGCCCCTGCCCCAGTGAGCTTACAATCTAAGGCCCCTATCACATTCCCATCAGCCCCTGCCCCAGTGAGCTTACAATCTAAGGTCCCTATCCCATTCCCATCAGTCCCTGCCCCAGTGGAGCTTACAATCTAAGGTCCCTATCACATTCCCATCAGTCCCTGCCCCAGTGAGCTTACAATCTAAGGTCCCTATCCCATTCCCATCAGTCCCTGCCCCAGTGAGCTTACAATCTAAGGTCCCTATCACATTCCCATCAGTCCCTGCCCCAGTGAGCTTACAATCTAAGGTCCCTATCACATTCCCATCAGTCCCTGCCCCAGTGGAGCTTGCAATCTAAGGTCCCTATCCCATTCCCATCAGTCCCTGCCCCAGTGAGCTTACAATCTAAGGTCCCTATCACATTCCCATCAGTCCCTTCCCCAGTGAGCTTACAGTCTAATGTCCCTATCACATTCCCATCAGTCCCTGCCCCAGTGAGTTTACAATCTAAGGTCCCTATCCCATTCCCATCAGTCCCTGCCCCAGTGAGCTTACAATCTAAGGTCCCTATCCCATTCCCATCAGTCCCTGCCCCAGTGAGCTTACAATCTAAGGTCCCTATCCCATTCCCATCAGTCCCTGCCCCAGTGAGCTTACAATCTATGGTCCCTATCACATTCCCATCAGTCCCTGCCCCAGTGAGCTTACAATCTAAGGTCTCTATCACATTCCCATCAGTCCCTGCCCCAGTGAGCTTACAATCTATGGTCCCTATCACATTCCCATCAGTCCCTGCCCCAGTGAGCTTACAATCTAAGGTCCCTATTACATTCCCATCAGTCCCTGCCCCAGTGAGCTTACAATCTAAGGTCCCTATCCCATTCCCATCAGTCCCTGCCCCAGTGGAGCTTACAATCTAAGGCCCCTATCACATTCCCATCAGCCCCTGCCCCAGTGAGCTTACAATCTAAGGTCCCTATCCCATTCCCATCAGTCCCTGCCCCAGTGAGCTTACAATCTAAGGTCCCTATCACATTCCCATCAGTCCCTGCCCCAGTGGAGCTTACAATCTAAGGTCCCTATAACATTCCCATCAGCCCCTGCCCCAGTGAGCTTACAATCTAAGGTCCCTATCCCATTCCCATCAGTCCCTGCCCCAGTGGAGCTTACAATCTAAGGTCCCTATCCCATTCCCATCAGTCCCTGCCCCAGTGGAGCTTACAATCTAAGGTCCCTATCCCATTCCCATCAGTCCCTGCCCCAGTGGAGCTTACAATCTAAGGTCCCTATCCCATTCCCATCAGTCCCTGCCCCAGTGAGCTTACAATCTAAGGTCCCTATCCCATTCCCATCAGTCCCTGTTCCAGTGAGCTTACAATCTAAGGTCCCTATCCCATTCCCATCAGTCCCTGCCCCAGTGAGCTTACAATCTAAGGTCCCTATCACATTCCCATCAGTCCCTGCCCCAGTGGAGCTTACAATCTAAGGTCCCTATCCCATTCCCATCAGTCCCTGCCCCAGTGGAGCTTACAATCTAAGGTCCCTATCCCATTCCCATCAGTCCCTGCCCCAGTGAGCTTACAATCTAAGGTCCCTATCCCATTCCCATAAGTCCCTGCCCCAGTGGAGCTTACAATCTAAGGTCCCTATCACATTACCATCAGTCCCTGCCCCAGTGGAGCTTACAATCTAAGGCCCCTATCACATTCCCATCAGTCCCTGCCCCAGTGGAGCTTACAATCTAAGGCCCCTATCACATTCCCATCAGCCCCTGCCCCAGTGAGCTTACAATCTAAGGTCCCTATCCCATTCCCATCAGTCCCTGTCCCAGTGAGCTTACAATCTAAGGTCCCTATCCCATTCCCATCAGTCCCTGCCCCAGTGAGCTTACAATCTAAGGTCCCTATCCCATTCCCATAAGTCCCTGCCCCAGTGGAGCTTACAATCTAAGGCCCCTATCACATTCCCATCAGCCCCTGCCCCAGTGAGCTTACAATCTAAGGTCCCTATCACATTACCATCAGTCCCTGCCCCAGTGGAGCTTACAATCTAAGGCCCCTATCACATTCCCATCAGCCCCTGCCCCAGTGAGCTTACAATCTAAGGTCCCTATCCCATTCCCATCAGTCCCTGCCCCAGTGAGCTTACAATCTAAGGCCCCTATCCCATTCCCATCAGTCCCTGCCCCAGTGAGCTTACAATCTAAGGTCCCTATCACATTCCCATCAGTCCCTGCCCCAGTGAGCTTACTAAGGTTCTAAGTTTGGCCAGGAGCAGTAACCCATAGTGACCAATCAGCAGGTAGAAATTACTGGTCACCTGTTTAAAAACAGACATCTTATTGGTTGCTATGGGTTACTGCTCCTGGGCAAACTTAGTGCCTTTTATTACATAACCCCTTAAATATTAGTCGTAGCCTTAAGGCAAGGGTGTCCATATTACTGAAAGATCCCTTATCTAGAATACCCCTGGTCACTCATTCCTGATAACAGATCCTGTGCATGTACAGCCAATAGAAGGGAGCCCTGGCAATTGTCAGACACAAAACAGGGATATTTTTCCCTATCAGTCAGTCCATTTTGCATCCCCATTAAGTGAGACCCTATTTTTTTTTTTGCTACTTGGGTGAAGGGCCCCTAAATCTTATAAGTGCTGAAAATCCTGTGCTTTGTAAATGGGTTCAGATGCATAAAGGTGATTATAGAGATGATTTATTGGCCCCGGTACGCCTGGTTCCTTTGTGGGGACATTACTCCACATCTTACAGCCGACGCCAAAAGCCCTCAAATCTCTTTTTCCCCCCTTCCTTCCATTATTTTTTTCTTTCTTTCTGGGCACATAAATTGGTGGAGGCTAATCCACTGCCGCTGCGGGTCACACCTCTCAGCCATCAAGGGAAAGGTTAATTAGTAGGGTTAAAGAAAGCACTTCTTGTGATTTATGGCCCTTGTGGGGACTCTCTCCCATGGTCAGTGGTTCCTTCAGCTTATCCCCTGCAAAGCCAGGCTGGGCTTGATCGATTAGCCAGACTCCTCGCTTCAAACCCACGCTGAGCCCCCACAAAAAAAATAGGCCTTGTCAGACTGGGGAGCAGCGAGGGGGGCCAAGGAAGTGGCTTGTCCTCTCAGATATTTGTCAGAACAGAAATGGGCACTTTAAACTGACAGTAACTCTTTATTAGCCACATATTCATGGAATATTCGTACTAAAATTGTTCTGCCCCAATAAGGGGTAATTATATCTTAGTTGGGATCAAGTACAGGTACTGTTTTATTATTACAGAGAAAAAGGAATCATTTAACCATGAAATAAACCCAATAGGGCTGTTCTGCCCCCAAAAAGGGGTAATTATATCTTAGTTGGGATCAAGTACAGGTACTGTTTTATTATTACAGAGAAAAGGGAATCATTTAACCATTAAATAAACCCAATAGGGCTGTTCTGCCCCCAATAAGGGGTAATTATATCTTAGTTGGGATCAAGTACAGGTACTGTTTTATTATTACAGAGAAAAGGGAATCATTTAACCATTAAATAAACCCAATAGGGCTGTTCTGCCCCAATAAGGGGTAATTATATCTTAGTTGGGATCAAGTACAGGTACTGTTTTATTATTACAGAGAAAAGGGAATCATTTAACCATTAAATAAACCCAATAGGACTGTTCTGCCCCCAATAAAGGGTAATTATATCTTAGTTGGGATCAAGTACAGGTACTGTTTTATTATTACAGAGAAAAGGGAATCATTTAACCATTAAATAAACCCAATAGGGCTGTTCTGCCCCAATAAGGGGTAATTATATCTTAGTTGGGATCAAGTACAGGTATTGTTTTATTATTACAGAGAAAAGGGAATCATTTAACCATTAAATAAACCCAATAGGGCTGTTCTGCCCCAATAAGGGGTAATTATATCTTAGTTGGGATCAAGTACAGGTACTGTTTTATTATTACAGAGAAAAGGGAATCATTTAACCATTAAATAAACCCAATAGGACTGTTCTGCCCCCAATAAAGGGTAATTATATCTTAGATGGGATCAAGTATTTCTATGGGATATGGCCTTCCTGCAATTCTGAGCTTTCTGGATAATGGGTTTCTGGATAAGGGATCCTATACCTGTGTATATATATAGACTGAAGCCAGAGGTCATCCGCCCCCACCTATTCTCAATATATATAGGACATTTACCCCCATGTGTAATAAAAGGAACTAATTTTGCCCAGTGGCAGTAACCCATAGTAACCAATAAGATGTTTGCTTTTAAACAGGTGACCAGTAAATTCTACCTGCTGACTGGTTGCTATGGGTTACTGCTCCTTGGCAAACTTGTTGGGGGTCATTTATAAAGTTAGCACAGAGAAAGACTTTTTGCAAATGGTTGTTTTGTGCATGAATATGTGCATAAACACTCTCTGAACTTTCAAAAATAAATAGATATAATAATATATAATTTGTTTACACAGACATACAGTACCTGATTCCACAGATTGAAAGGAAGCCATGATACTCGTATAGACCATTGCCCAACCCCCCTTTACACCCACAGTGTAATTGGGCCCCTCCCTTACCTTGCTCCATGCTGAAGTGATGGATTCTGGGAGCTGAAGTTCCTTTGCTTTCTGTAGTTGGCTGAGCACAGATTCTCTGGAAAGCAGAGAGACTTCAGCTCCCAGAATCCATTACATCGACTCAAAGTGAGGGAGGGGTCACATTACACTGTGAGCCTAAGGGGGGTTGGGAAATGGTAAAATAGCAGCCATGGCCGGTATTACAACTATATGCCTAGTTGTTCAGCCTCTGATCTGCCCCAATTTTGCCCCCCCCACTCCCCGTCCATGCTGCTCTATACCTTTTTCGCACCACCTTCTAGCTGATTCTCCCTCTCCTTTGCCCAATGGTGTAGCAGCTCCACCCCCAAATGCATCATAGGCCCGCCTATTTTTTTGATTATAAGCCTGCCCTCCACCCTGCAGTCACACAAGCAAAGACAGGCTTCAGTTCCCTATCAGGTCAGCCTAGCTGCTGATTGGTTCCTTTCCCATACCGCCCAACTGTCCCGCTTTCCGCGGGACAGTCCCGGTGCTGGTAGCGCGTCCCGCTGTCCCGGATAGTTCCATGAATGTCCCGCATTTCCGTAATGGAACTATCCCGACAGCGGGATGCGCTGACTGTAGTCAGGCGTTACAGCGGAGCCAGGCCCTTTTATAGGGTTGCGCCCGTGCGTATTGACGTCACACACACGCACACACGGGCGCAACCTTATAAAAGGGCCTGGCTCCGCCGAACAAGGAGCCGCATATAGAGGAGACGCTGAAGAAGAAGCTTCAGCGGCAGCCAGCAGCATGTATGGAGGCACTGTATGGGGGGGCTACTCTGTATGGGGGGCACCTGTGTATGGGGGGGCAACTCTATATGGGGGCACCTGTGTATGGGGGGGCAACTCTATATGGGGGGCACCTGTGTATGGGGGGGGCTACTCTGTATGGGGGGCACCTGTGTATGGGGGGGCTACTCTGTATGGGGGGGCTACTCTGTATGGGGGGCACCTGTGTATGGGGGGGCTACTCTGTATGGGGGGGCTTCTCTGTATGGGGGGCACCTGTGTATGGGGGGGCTACTCTGTATGGGGGGCACCTGTGTATGGGGGGGGCTACTCTGTATGGGGGCACCTGTGTATGGGGGGCTACTCTGTATGGGGGGCACCTGTGTATGGGGGGGGCTACTCTGTATGGGGGCACCTGTGTATGGGGGGCTACTCTGTATGGGGGGCACCTGTGTATGGGGGGGGCTACTCTGTATGGGGGCACCTGTGTATGGGGGGCACCTGTGTATGGGGGGGGCTACTCTGTATGGGGGGCACCTGTGTATGGGGGGGGGCTACTCTGTGTGGGGGGCACCTGTGTATGGAGGGGGGCTACTCTGTATGGGGGGCACCTGTGTATGGCGGGGGCTACTCTGTATGGGGGGCACCTGTGTATGGGGGGGCTACTCTGTATGGGGGCACCTGTGTATGGGGGGCTACTCTGTATGGGGGCACCTGTGTATGGGGGGGCTACTCTGTATGGGGGCACCTGTGTATGGGGGGGGCTACTTTGTATGGGGGGCACCTGTGTATGGCGGGGGCTACTTTGTATGGGGGGCACCTGTGTATGGGGGGGGCTACTCTGTATGAGGGGCACCTGTGTATGGGGGGGCTACTCTGTATGGGGGGCTACTCTGTATGGGGGGCACCTGTGTATGGGGGGGCTACTCTGTATGGGGGGCTACTCTGTATGGGGGGCACCTCTGTATGGGGGGCTACTCTGTATGGGGGGCACCTGTGTATGGGGGGGCTAATGTGTGGGGGGGCACCTGTGTATGGGGGGGCAAAACTGGTACATAGTTATAACCCACTTATAACTGACTGCCTTCTCTCTATATTTGTATTTTATATGTAGGAGTTGCTATATAGTTTTCCTTAGGTCGTTCACTATGAGGGTATAGCACATTTGTGTCTGATCCTGCCATTTCATCTATATAAAAGGAGTATTTTTTTTAAAAATGGGGTGTGGTAATTGGGGCGTGGCCACAATAGTGGGCGTGGTCAAAAAATTGTCGCGCTGCGCCAAATCTTTTTGTCCCTCTTTTCATTTTTCAAATGTTGGGAGGTATGTCTTTCCTACAGTGCCACCAGCCCCCCTGCACTTCCTGGGAAAGGAGGCAGCAGGAAGTGGAACAGATGGGCGGGACTAATGAGATTTTGGAGAAAATCTCAATAAATCAGCCCAAAACACTACTTTTTTAAAGCCCATTCCTTCTATATCTAGATGAGTACAATTCATTGGCACAATATTGTTTCTCACACAATACTTCCCCTTTAATAAAGTTCATACCATGTTATAATAACAGACACTATAGAAAAGAATGGGAATGGACTAGTCCGTATAGAGATCTCTATGGTTTGCCCCTTACTGTGGGCCTACGGGCGCTCTTCTGCTCGCTGCCCGCCTCCATTGTGCGCTTATAGTTAATAAATATTAATTATCTTGTAATTTTGAGGCAGAGGCCTCATTTGCCCAACTGCCGTCCCCGGAATGAAAGGAAAGCGAGAGCCCCGGGACCGCGAGGCTTACGCCTGAGTTATTAGTTGTGAAAGAGATTTATGGCCGCACCCGGCCGCTCTGCCCGAAATCTCTTAATGCAGAAGGCGGGGAGGGGGTGTGTTTTTTATTAAAATCTGTCACCCTATAAATCTGGGCCGGCTCTGACAGACAGGTGCTCATAATGGCGGGATGACAGGGTTGTCACGCCGCCGGCCCCGGGACGCTCGGCCCCCAAATGAGTATTAGCACCGGCGAATTAAAGGGAACTCCGATAATCAACACCTCGGCCCTTTCATCCGTCGTCTTTGCACTGAGATCCGCCGGGCTCAGCGTCGGGACCCTTTCATTACATCCAAATATACGCATTGTAAAGGGGCGGTCCACCTTTACGTTAACTTTTAGTATGTTATACTATGTATGTTGGTCTTCATTATTTATTTTTTAGTTTTTTAATTAACGGTATGGGATTCATTATCTGAAAACCCATTATGCAGAAAGCTCTGAATTAGGGAATGCCTGACTCCCATAGACTCTAATTTAATGAAATAATTCAGATTTTTAAAATGTATTTTTTTTTTTCTCTGTAATAATAAAACAGTACCTGTACTTGATCCCAACTAAGATATAATTACCCCTTATTGGGGGTAGAACAGCCCTATTGGGTTTATTTCATGGTTAAATGATTCCCTTTTCTCTGTAATAATAAAACAGTACCTGTACTTGATCCCAACTAAGATATAATTACCCCTTATTGGGGGCAGAACAGCCCTATTGGGTTTATTTAATGGTTAAATGATTCCCTTTTCTCTGTAATAATAAAACAGTAGCTGTACTTGATCCCAACTAAGATATAATTACCCCTTATTGGGGGCAGAACAGCCCTATTGGGTTTATTTAATGGTTAAATGATTCCCTTTTCTCTGTAATAATAAAACAGTACCTGTACTTGATCCCAACTAAGATATAATTACCCCTTATTGGGGCAGAACAGCCCTATTGGGTTTATTTCATGGTTAAATGATTCCCTTTTCTCTGTAATAATAAAACAGTACCTGTACTTGATCCCAACTAAGATATAATTACCCCTTATTGGGGCAGAACAGCCCTATTGGGTTTATTTCATGGTTAAATGATTCCCTTTTCTCTGTAATAATAAAACAGTACCTGTACTTGATCCCAACTAAGATATAATTACCCCTTATTGGGGCAGAACAGCCCTATTGGGTTTATTTCATGGTTAAATGATTCCCTTTTCTCTGTAATAATAAAACAGTACCTGTACTTGATCCCAACTAAGATATAATTACCCCTTATTGGGGGCAGAACAGCCCTATTGAGTTTATTTCATGGTTAAATGATTCCCTTTTCTCTGTAATAATAAAACAGTACCTGTACTTGATGAACTACCCCCGTAAGGGACTTTTACATTAAATATTTCTGTTAACAGAATGAGAGATGAAAAACGCAGGTTATTTATATTATGATTAACAAAAAAAATGTATTATAGTTTTCAGCACTTGCTCTTTCCTGATAGTCACGTGACTTGGCTACGTCCTTCCTGTATGGAAGCCAAAGTCCAATCAGCTTTCACTACTTGGCTAAACAGGATACTTTATGCCAATGTTATTACTAGAAAAAGAAGACAATATTCTCATCATTGTACAATGGATTTTATCCAATCACAGGCCCCCAAGCCTCCCTCTGATGCCCTGGGCTCCGCCCCCTGAGCTCATAGCAACCCTAGGTCTAACTGATAGCAACGCCCCTACCTATCTCTTTGGGTACCGAGTATCAGCAGTTTGTTGTTGTTTCCAGAGATACAAAAAATAAGACCAATTGCAAACTGTCTACATGGCAATAGCAGTTAATTTCAAGGCAGCAAGTTTCCATGATAAGTGATATATTTGCTATTTACACCCCGCTCTCTCATAGGAATGGCTGCCGGGGGCGCGTTTATGGGCTTAGGGGATAAGCGTTTTTTATACGTATATATAAAGCTATTTTATATAGTGCCAAACATGCACGCAGGGCTTTACAAGGTTACCGCCTGGAAGGTTTAATATGGTCGTTAAAGGACTGGATACCTGTAGGGGTAAATACGTTAATCCCCCAATATAAATGGAAAGGTATACGGTATATTTGGTGTAAAATGAAACACTAATAACAAAAAGGGCAATAACAATAATTACCTAAATATACCGTCTCGTTAATTAAAGTCCGATTAATTAGATTTATAGAGCTGCAAATGTAACTGAGCTCAAGTAAATATCAGGACTGGGTTGCACTGGGGTATGAATATCTATACTGAGCTGTGATTAGACCAGCCTCTGGCCAATCAGAACATTACAACATTCATAAGGCTAGCCAATCAGAATATTATAGGGGTTGAAACCCCAATTATAACGCTGTCCCACTGCGCCCCCTAGTTTTGCTATAGAAGCTGCAAAATACATAATTATAGATGCAAGAAAATTCACCAATGAGAATTCTACTGATAAAAACTTCATTATAAATGCAGAAGAAGTGACCAATGAGAATGCTGATTCCCAGCACTGTGTCAGGCCCCTTGCTGGTACCTTACATATAGAGATAATGATGGCATTTTCCCCTCATTATATGGCACAGGAATCAGACATGGGGATAAGGGCAGACTTGTTCAGTGCTGGGAAACTGGGTTTAATGCTCCCAACTCCAATTGCAGGAACAGAGAACATGGAGCCGGATTTATACAGATCAGCTGGGATTCTCATTGGGGGATTTTTTTGCATTTTAAAGCAGTCGCTGGCTGTGGGGATTTGGGAAAAAGTTTTATTGTGCAATATTGCTTTAAGAATACAGCCCTGATGTTGCTGGACTACAGCTCCCAGCATGCCTCATTATATGTTACATTATTCTATGATTTGTAGTCCAGCAACAACTGAGTAAAGTTTGGTTGAGCAGTGCAGTGTTGGCAGGGTAGCCCCAGGGAACCCGGGGTAAAAGGAGGGGAGATCTGTATAGTAATTCCCCCTCCCCAGCTGCTTCAGAAACCCCTTCATACTGCCGGCTGTGGCAATGCCGGGGAGCAGGTCGGAGGCCTGATAGGCTGCTTTGGAGAAGAAGGAACGCTGCTGATCTATTCCCTAGAATTACAGATCCTCCCCTCTCAAGGTAATCAGCTGGATAAGCTCTACAACATACTGTAAATGTCAGTTGCTATGGCTTACTCTCCCTGGCAACCACCCAGTTGTTTGGAAGTCAATGAAGATGAATAGGAGAGGTGCTGGGGCAGTAAGTGAGGATGGGGTGGATTGTGGGTGGAGTTACAGCCCACTAGGGGTGTGGTCATGCATCTATGGGCCTTTATTTTTAATCAGAGCCTTATACTATATGTCGATAGGGGCCCAGTTGACCAATGGGTTTATAATGGCTCATAGTGGCCCTGCTAACTTAGTAGTAGCCCCGTCAGCCCTGCACTAAGGCAACCCTGGAGTAGCAGCTCCTCAGGACAACAGTTACACCCTAATAGCGTGCACTTTGCACCTTGTTTGCACCAAGTTGTACATCTCTAGGTGCATAATGTTTCCTTTAATGCCAGAGTAGGGGGGCTATCCTTTCTGCACCCCCCCCCCA
Source organism: Xenopus tropicalis (assembly GCF_000004195.4). Lineage (NCBI taxonomy): Eukaryota > Metazoa > Chordata > Amphibia > Anura > Pipidae > Xenopus > Xenopus tropicalis. The sequence goes on from NC_030680.2 coordinate 10,550,174, forward strand.
GCGCAGCCCCAGAAGCCCCTCTCCCTAGGTTAAGCTACAGCAGCTGCCAAGCAAGTACAAAAGTACAACCAGATTCTCCAAATAAACAACACATGGTACGGGGGGCTATTTTTAAGCCTGGAGACTTTGATACATTTGAAACCTTCCTCCGCCTGCGATTGATCAGCCATGCCCCCCCCCCCTTCCCAGCGCACTGCTGGTTCCCACTCCCCGCGCCCTGGTACAACTGCCGCTTGGGCTGCACTTTATATGGGATGTCGGATACAAAACAGACACGTTTTATTCTGCATGTAAAACCCAAGATGCCCGAATCCGTGTTAGTCTGGAATATTTAGTGAGGTGCGAAGCCGGCATCTCAATTGCACTTCTAAGGGAAGGAGATTGGCCTATGGGACGCGGCCAAAGTGAGAACAGTTTAACCCTCTCTTCTCCCATCTCCCAGCACCACCCAGGGCTCACACCGCTCCCAAGCATTCCGATTCCTACTGGATCTGGAAATGTTGGCTTCTTCTCCCGGTTCCCAGCAGCGGGACATATTGGCCTCGGCCTAGAGCCGCCACATTTTATAGGAGCACGCGATGATAGCAGGGAATTAGCAGCCAGAGGCCATAGGTTGGATAGGAGGATCCAATCAGCTAGCATTACTGTCTGCGATGGGTGCGGTACCCATCCCTACAGGCAATTAGCACATTTATGTCTGTTCCTGCTGAATTGTGCTTAGTACAGGGGAATCTCTATGTGCCATAGTTTTATGGTATCTCTCTGTACAGGCTATGGGCAAACTTAGGGGGCTGTTCCTGCTGAATTGTGCTTAGTACAGGGGAATTCCTATGTGCCATAGTTTTATGGTATCTCTCTGTACAGGCTATGAGCAAACTTAGGGGGCTGTTCCTGCTGAATTGTGCTTAGTACAGGGGAATCCCTATGTGCCATAGATTTATGGTATCTCTCTGTACAGGCTATGAGCAAACTTAGGGGGCTGTTCCTGCTGAATTGTGCTTAGTACAGGGGAATCTCTATGCTGCCATAGTTTTATGGTATCTCTCTGTACAGGCTATGGGCAAACTTAGGGGGCTGTTCCTGCTGAATTGTGCTTAGTACAGGGGAATCTCTATGCTGCCATAGTTTTATGGTATCTCTCTGTACAGGCTATGGGCAAACTTAGGGGGCTGTTCCTGCTGAATTGTGCTTAGTACAGGGGAATCCCTATGCTGCCATAGTTTTATAGGATCTCTCTGTACAGGCAAGAGAATAAAGTCCCATTAAGAGCTCTGGTCAAATTGCCACGTGCGTTGGATTTGCCATATTTACCCATCAATTTCAAATATCACCCTTAGATTTGCATAAGGTGGTGCCCCTAGTGGGCAGATGCCTCACAACACTGTAAAAGTTTAATTTGTGTTAAAAAATTGGAGTAAAATGGGGTTCATCTTGTCGCCATGTATAGGGGGTCAGGAGCTACAGCACCGCAGGGCCATAGACTGGACTGTCCTGCTTCTTCCTCTCACATAACATTGGGAGGTAGATGATGAGGCTCCGCACCGCTCTGCTCTTTGTCCTGCTGATTGTAAATGTTTCATGTTTTGTCTCCTAATAACATTAAAGGGGCAGCTGTTTCCTCCAATGAACCGAGAGAAGAGGCGATGCGCCCACTGCTTTCAGTCCTGAACCCCCAGACGCCGCGCTGTATCCTGGTTAGACAGGCCGGCATGGCGTTCCCTGTGTTGGCAGTATATATATATATATTTATATGTTCCCACATCAATGCTTTTGTTCACCTTTGAGTTACCTTTTAGTATGATGTAAGTTGCAATTGGTCTTCATTTTGTGTTATTTTTCATTTATTAATTATTTGACTTTGTGTTCAGCAGCTCTCCAGTTTCAACGGCTATTTGGTTGCTAGGGTCCAAATGACCTTAGCAACCAGGGAGTGGTTTGAATGAGGGACTGATATATGGATAGGAGAGGGAACTGAATAGAAAAATAAGTATTAAAAAGTAACAATAACATTTTAGCCTTATAGAGCAGTAGTTACTTGGTTGCCGGGGTCAGTGACCCCCATTTGAAAGCTCAAAAGAGTCAGAAGAAGGAAAATAACTCAAAAATAATTAAAATAAATAATAAAGACCAATTGAAAAGTTGCTCAGAATGGGTTATTCTATAACATACTAAAAGTTAACTTAAACGTGAATAACATTCTAATATATATTAATTAATATAATGTCTCCCTTCATCATTTGTAGATTGTAAGCTCTTTTGGGCAGGGCTCTCTGCACCTCTTGTATCGGTTACTGATTGCTTTATATGTTACTCCTTGTAGAGTGTAAGCTCTTTTGGGCAGGGCTCTCTGCACCTCTTGTATCGGTTATTGATTGCTTTATATGTTACTCTGTATGTCCAATGTATGTAACCCACTTATTGTACAGCGCTGCGGGATATGTTGGCGCTTTATAAATAAATGTTAATAATAATAATAATTGGGGTCTTTCATTACCTATGGGTGCCACCATGACACCTGGAGATAGAGTCAGCTCTGACCAATAGCCCCGCCCCCTCAGCAGAATAAGTGCCTCTGCCCTGTAGGTGGCAGTAGCTGGCGCTTACAGGGATGTGGCAGAGCTGACAGTTTGCCCAGCTTTGGAATTGCTCCGGTGTCTGCAGGTGTCATGGGGGGGGGATCCACCACTGACTGCCGCCTCCTACAATAACATGCCCCACCCACCTCTCCCATGGTGACACCCACCTCTCCCATGGTGACACCCACCTCTCCCATGGTGACACCCACCTAGGGTGCCCTAGGAGAGAAAAATCTCCTAATAAAAGTATTACTGCTTATCATGTATCATATTGTACAAGTACAAGGGTATCGGGTACCCTGGTGACCCCCCCACTACTGCAGGGTTTTAAGGGGGGGGATAAGGGAGCGATAAAATAAGCCAAAGGTCTTGTGGGTGAGGTCTAGTTCAGCCATAACTAGAGGGTTTCACAAAGTGCAAATAATGTTCTCAGTATCCCGCGGCCTAAATATAAGCGCGAGGCACAGGGCAGAGGTCACCTGACTTCAAACAGAGACTCATATTACTAAATATTCAGTTTATTCTGTCCACAGTGCCACACATGCATTATATGGGACAAGGTACGACCCCGACTGGAAATCATAAGGATATGGTAGGTCACTGGGGAGGTTTGTGACCTGTATAATCCAGCTTGGGGCCTAGTGATTTAACATGGTCATAGAACTCTCCACTGAATTCCCATATCCATATGATTTACAGTAGGGGGTACATTATCCCTTATAATACATGAGTGATACTCAGAGTTCCCTGTATAACTCAGCCTGCAGCCTTGTGCCTTTATATGGGCACAGAACCCCTCAGTGACTGCTAATATCCTTATCATTTACAGTAGGGGGTACAGTATCCCTTATAATACATGAGTGATACTCAGAGTTCCCTGTATAACTCAGCCTGCAGCCTTGTGCCTTTATATGGGCACAGAACCCCTCAGTGACTGCTAATATCCTTATCATTTACAGTAGGGGGTACATTATCCCTTATAATACATGAGTGATACTCAGAGTTCCCTGTATAACTCAGCCTGCAGCCTTGTGCCTTTATATGGGCACAGAACCCCTCAGTGACTGCTAATATCCTTATTGTGTCCAGTAGGGGGTATATTAATCCATATATAATCTCTGTAAGTATGACCCCAGGAAGGTATTATCTTATGCTTCAGGCAGTTATAAATCCCCATGGAATGGAATTTGAGGGCAGGGGGGCACATTATATCTTTAGAGGGAGACAAACTGCCGCTTGTTTCCTTCCCTGAAATAAATTGGGAGGACTTACCCTCCCCCCTTTGTTGCAAACTCTACAGCTAAGTGTTTCCCTGTAGTACATTGCACTAAGCCCATTGGGCTGATAGATGCTAGGGTATGGGGATGTGATAGGGACCTTAGATTGTAAGCTCACTGGGGCAGGGACTGATGGGAATGTGATAGGGACCATAGATTGTAAGCTCACTGGGGCAGGGACTGATGGGAATGTGATAGGGACCTTAGATTGTAAGCTCACTGGGGCAGGGACTGATGGGAATGTGATAGGGACCTTAGATTGTAAGCTCACTGGGACAGGGACTGATGGGAATGTGATAGGGACCATAGATTGTAAGCTCATTGGGCAGGGGCTGATGGGAATGTGATAGGGACCTTAGATTGTAAGCTCACTGGGGCAGGGACTGATGGGAATGGGATAGGGACCTTAGATTGTAAGCTCACTGGGGCAGGGACTGATGGGAATGGGATAGGGACCTTAGATTGTAAGCTCACTGGGGCACGGACTGATGGGGATGTGATAGGGTTCTTAGATTGTAAGCTCACTGGGGCAGGGACTGATGGGAATGGGATAGGGACCTTAGATTGTAAGCTCACTGGGGCAGGGACTGATGGGAATGTGATAGGGACCTTAGATTGTAAGCTCACTGGGGCAGGGACTGATGGGAATGTGATAGGGACCTTAGATTGTAAGCTCACTGGGGCAGGGACTGATGGGAATGTGATAGGGACCTTAGATTGTAAGCTCACTGGGGCAGGGACTGATGGGAATGTGATAGGGACCTTAGATTGTAAGATCACTGGGGCAGGGACTGATGGGAATGTGATAGGGACCATAGATTGTAAGCTCATTGGGCAGGGGCTGATGGGAATGTGATAGGGACCTTAGATTGTAAGCTCACTGGGGCAGGGACTGATGGGAATGGGATAGGGACCTTAGATTGTAAGCTCACTGGGGCAGGGACTGATGGGAATGGGATAGGGACCTTAGATTGTAAGCTCACTGGGGCACGGACTGATGGGGATGTGATAGGGTTCTTAGATTGTAAGCTCACTGGGGCAGGGACTGATGGGAATGTGATAGGGACCTTAGATTGTAAGCTCACTGGGACAGGGACTGATGGGAATGTGATAGGGACCATAGATTGTAAGCTCATTGGGCAGGGGCTGATGGGAATGTGATAGGGACCTTAGATTGTAAGCTCACTGGGGCAGGGACTGATGGGAATGGGATAGGGACCTTAGATTGTAAGCTCACTGGGGCAGGGACTGATGGGAATGGGATAGGGACCTTAGATTGTAAGCTCACTGGGGCACGGACTGATGGGGATGTGATAGGGTTCTTAGATTGTAAGCTCACTGGGGCAGGGACTGATGGGAATGTGATAGGGACCTTAGATTGTAAGCTCACTGGGGCAGGGACTGATGGGAATGGGATAGGGACCTTAGATTGTAAGCTCACTGGGGCAGGGACTGATGGGAATGTGATAGGGACCTTAGATTGTAAGCTCACTGGGGCAGGGACTGATGGGAATGTGATAGGGACCTTAGATTGTAAGCTCACTGGGGCAGGGACTGATGGGAATGTGATAGGGACCTTAGATTGTAAGCTCACTGGGGCAGAGACTGATGTAGAATCTCCATATAACACTGCGGAATACTACAGGGTGGTTGCTATTGGTTACTGGATGAGACAGAATTTGCCATTGAAAGTATTTGTTTATCCCTTTTGGGTTAGAAGTCAGATCTCCAGGTCTGTGAATCAACTTGTGCTACATTGTCTCAGGAGTCAGAACCAGACATGCAAGTAGGCAGGTCCCTGTGAATGCAATATGGGCGCTTTCCCTCTGAAGTCAGAAGGGATTTTCCCCTCTCTCCCAGCTGGAAACAGGGGGGATATTTGTATATATTTCTCCCCATATTGATTTCTTTGATGCCCTTCTGGATTCAGCCCGTGTAAACATTAACCCTCGCCTGCCCGTTTCTAGCAGCTATGCAGATGGGCTTAGTACGATAGATAAACCCATAGACCCCCAGCAGATTGCAGCCCAGAAATCCCACCAATATGCAGCCCCTTGTTGTTGTTGTTGTTGTACTACAACTCCCACCAGCTGGAGACTGCCAGAGGGTGCATGGAGTTGCTCTATAATAACAGCTGTATAATAATGGGGTCCCAGGGGGTGGAGGTATTTAGCCTGTAGACCCCCATCACTAAGGACAGGGTAAGAACTGGGGCATCTTCACCTGTAATATGTGTTGGGGGCGGAGCTATGACTTACCTGTCCTTCTAATCAGGTTGGTAGGAGGGGTATGAGAAGCCTATTGTGCTCTCAATAAAAGTCATATTTATTGTTAATAAAATGTCAAATTGGCTTCTAGGTGGATTTTAGCCCTAATGCTCAGTTCCCTCTATATGTCAGCACTTTCTAAATACATCTCTGGAGTAATAATTCATCTAAAATATGATTTCATCTTATGATATAAAATATATGTAAGTTACAGGCAGTATCTCCCTGTCCCACAGCTCTGTGAGGGCCCTATTGCTCACATAAACCGAGGTTTAAAGGGGAACTTAACCCAGAAAGCACAGAGCAGAAAGTTATTACTTAAATACACTTTAGCTTAGCCTTTATGGCTATTTATATGCAAGAAAAAAAGAGTAAAACATTAAATAAAACGATGTGATTTTCGTTAATTTTTTTTTTCAAATATATTGGAAACTCTTTACAGTTCCCAGGGTGCATAATACTAGCAACCATATAGCAGTTTACAGGCCAGATGTGAAATAGAAGGTAAAAATAATAGGTTAAAAATAACAAAGTTATTTTCAATCGTTCAGGCCAGTTGCAACGAATTTTCCTGTTTTTTTCTTTAGGTGGAGTAGATAGATAGATAGATAGATAGATAGATAATAGATAGATAGATAGATAGATAGATAGATAGATAATAGATAGATAGATAGATAGATAGATAGATAGATAGATAATAGATAGATAGATAATAGATAGATAGATAGATAGATAGATAGATGATAGATAGATAGATAGATAGATAATAGATAGATAATAGATAGATAGATAATAGATAGATAGATAATAGATAGATAGATAGATAGATAGATAGATAGATAGATAGATAGATAGATAGATAGATAGATAATAGATAGATAGATAGATAATAGATAGATAGAAAGATAGATAGATAGATAGATAATAGATAGATATATAGATAGATAGATAGATAGATAGATAGATAGATAGATAGATAATAGATAGATAGATAGATAGATAGATAGATAGATAGATAATAGATAGATAGATAAATAGATAGATGATATAGATAGATAGATAGATAGATAGATAGATAGATAGATAGATAGATAGATAGATAGATGATAGATAGATAGATAGATAATAGATATATAGATAGATAGATAATAGATATATAGATAGATGATAAATAGATAGATGATAGATAGATGATAGATAGATAGATAGATATAGATAGATAGATAGATAGATAGATAGATAGAGATAGATAGATAGATAGATAGATAGATAGATATAGATAGATAGATAGATAGATAGATTAGATAGATGATAGATAGATAGATAGATAGATGATAGATAGATAGATAGATAGATAGATAGATGATATAGATAGATAGATAGATTAGATAGATGATAGATAGATAGATAGATAGATAGATAGATATAGATAGATAGATAGATAGATAGATAGATAGATAGATAGATAGATAGATTAGATAGATGATAGATAGATAGATAGATAGATAGATAGATAGATAGATAGATGATAGATAGATAGATGATAGATGATAGATAGATAGATGATAGATAGATAGATAGATAGATAGATAGATATAGATAGATAGATAGATTAGACTAATTAATTAATTATACATTATTAAGAAGTCATTACGATACATTATATCTCTACTTGTTGCTATCTGGCTTTTATTGTGTAGTCGTTCGATTAATTCGCCTTTTGCCCGACTATTCAGGGTGATAAGATGCGAATTCTATTAACACCTTAGTAATTATTCTCACGTTTCGGGGTTTGCGCTGAAGGCTACAATACAGTAAATGTAAAATTCAGTTGTAAGGGGCAGAGAAAGATTCTGGAAAAACCTCAGAGTCGTGTTATAAATTCGTTATTTCTGTAAATTCGTAATTATACGTGTTATTATGGGTGTCCTAATTCGAGACTTTTAAATAGTATAGGAATATTTATATTATTTTTAATTACGTACAGAATTATAGATTTTAATTACTGTAATTAATTGCTCAGAATAGTCGGCCTCGATAAAAATATTTTCGTAGAAAGAAATGTCAGGTAGTTGAGGGAATAGTATTTGCACAGCGATTTGTAGTCAGACATACACTGGGATTTTTAATTAATGTTCTTTGCCCGCAAATCTTTGGTTCTATTTGTTCCGACTTTCACATGTGCTTATTAGCAGCCCAGAGTCGCTGGGAATCGTTCCCTGCTGGTAAAGCGATCGGAACAGGAATATAATGTTACATATATTTTCTACCGATCGGACTTATTTAGATGCGAAAATGGGACTTTGGGGGATTATTATGCACAACTGGTGAGCAACAGAATTGATCTCGATTGAACAATTAAATCTGACAGATACGGAGCACAGAACAAAGTGGAACACAGGAAAGATTCGGCGCTAGTGAAGTGAAATACAGCAGATTGGGAACAGAGAATAACTACAGAATATCGTTGGAATAAAGGTCATATAATAATATTAGAATATCCCAGCACCGAACAGATCCGATCAGGGAAAGAATCCCGATTACAGCGAACTCAAGCACTAAACAGAACCAATTCCGATGCTTCTATCTGCCCAGGGACGAACAAAACGAAATATTCACTACAAATCGCTGCTGTGCCTTCTCTTCTCTTGGAAACGCAACAAAATGTTTCTTGCGATTTCTATACTATTACTTCGTTGTACAGATTTTGTTTCCCACTTTTAATGGTTTAATCAGCTTGTGCTTTATCCTATGATATTAGTCATTATCAGTATGCCACAGTCGCACTGCTAAATACATACAAAGACGCACTAAATACATACAAAGACGCACATATATATATATATATGTGTGTATTTATATAGCCGTGCGTATTTGTTTTATTTATATATATATTAAACAAATACTATATTTATATATATATATATATATATATAAAACAAATATATTAGCAAAAGTGCACATATACATGGATATAAACACACATACACAAAGCACACACAGGCACAGAGTGCGGGATACACATGGAAGGAGTCGCAGACAGATTCATACAGTATATAAACAATATATATATATATATATACGCACAATTCCAACATACGCACATACATACATAAGTACACAAACACATAGGAATAAAAATGCGCAAATATGCACCACAGACACATATAAAAACGCACAGTTGCGCACAAATATTAAACACACGAACTCATATACACAAGTTCCCATATAGAATAATATTCAAACACAGACACACAAAAGCATTTCAGTGCTGCACAAAGGCCACACACACCCTACAGTGTGACACAGTGTGACAATATGATATAGTTCTTTGCAGGAATAAAATAATAGTACCAATAATCCTACTACTACTACTAATAGTAATAATAGTAGTAATAATAATAATAATGGTAATAGTAATAATAATAATAATAACAATAGTAGTAGTAGTAATAATAATAATAATAATAATAATAATAATAATGATAGTAGTAGTAGTAGTAATAATAATAATAATAATAATAATAATGTGGAGAGCAGGAACCTGACTGATATAGAGAGGTGACAGGTAGATTGTTACACTGACAGCTGCTTCAGACAGAGAGGGACAGAGGGAGAGACATGGGAAGGTGACAAATGAAGGAGATTTCAAAAAAAAGAGAGAGAGATGAGGTGAGAGAAGAGACAGAGAGAAGAGACAGAGAGAAGAGAGACAGACTGGTACCCAGAGAGTCCCTGGCAGTATTACTGGTCTCTGTGCCCATTGATAGGAACAGTAATTAATTGCCCCCCCCCAACATACCCACAGGTGGGTGCCCAGGCCCAGGGCAAACACAGGGATGGACTCACCCACCGCAGGGCAAGGAGTCTCGGAGGGTCCCAGTCCCACAGCAGCTCTGGCAGAGGGGAAACCCCCATCTGATTTTGTTTTTTATTCAATCCTGAGAAGGAGAGAGAGAAAATGAGGAAAGAATTAAGAGGCAGTAAAGGGATAAAAAGGGATGCCGGCTGCTCTTCTGCACCGGGGGGCAGGGGGGGGGGGCAGGGGGGGCAGTTGCCTCAACAACTAGGGGCAAAGGAGGTAAATGGCTCTTCTCAGGGACTGGGAGTATGGTGAGGGGGTAAGTTATGAAGGACTGGGGGGGGAATGAGCAGTTAGTAAGTCGGGGTATCAGGTGGGATATGTGTGCATTTGGGGGGGAAAGGGAGGTAGATGTTTCTTTACTACAAATCTGAAGAATATGAAGGGTTAAATGAGTTTCCTCACTGGGGCCAAGGGTATATATTCCTGATGGTGGGGGCCAAGGGGGTAAATGTTGCCTCAAAGGGGAAAGTGGTTTCTACTAAACCAGAATTGCTTGGGGGTCAGTGGGGTTTACAATTGTGTCTTCTCTATGGGTGCGGGCCAGAGGGGGTTAATGCCCCACAGGGGGTTAATCAGTCCTCAGTCAGGGCATCAGGAGCCAGAGAGCTGTCAGAAAGCAGGCAAGGGTGACTTTTGCTACATTGTTTCAGAGGTCAGAACCAGCAGTGCAGAAAAGGGGGAGACTGATATCAATAGCAATTCCATTTGTAATAAATATATATTGGAAAGCTGCAACTGAAATATCGCTTGTTTTTAGGTCTACTTGTCCTTTAATCTCCCTCTGTGGGACCTAGTGGGGGATTTGATGCTCAAGTCTCACTCACTTGGCTTCATTTTATCCTGTAGATTGTAAGCCCAGGGGGCAACCCTTATAGAATGGGGGCTTTCGGTGCCTATAATCCCCTATCTGTGTAAATTCCCTGCTCCGCTGGTTCTTACTCCTGAAACAATGTAGCTGGGGCAGCTGATTCACAGATCTGGAAGGGAAATCACTTCTGCTACATTGTTTCAAGAGTCAGAACCAGGGAACAGAATAGGATAACCAACTACTGCCATTGCCATTGAACTTCTAAGTAACAATTGTCATCAGAATGTAAATTCTGCATTAAAAGCATTTTATTCCCAATGCTTAATATATTAATCCTTTATGTGTTTGCTGACTTTTTGCATTGACTTTGCTCACATTTTTCTACGAATCCCAGCATGCACCAACATTTTATCAGTGGCTAAAGCATGCTGGGAGCTGTAGTCCAGCAACAACAGGCCTGTATGCTTAAAGCAAAATTGCACAATAAAATGCCTCCCCAGCTCTCCATGGCTAGTAGCTTCATTAATATGCCCAAGAAATCGCCCAGTGTGTGTCCAATCACAGCTGATCTGTGTGGCTCCACCTTCTTTGTTCCTATAAGTGAAGCCCATAATGCAATAACCCCCAATATATCATAGAGCACAGAAGCAGCAAGGTGCCGGCCACCTGCATTCTGATTGGCCAGTTCTTGTGCATCTGTAATTTAGTTTTTGTCATCTATGTTAGAGAACTAGGGGGCGCAGTGGGACAGTTTTATGGATAGTTTAGTTGCGCAAATAGTGTTTATATCCCATTTAAAGTAAAATCTTAAGCTGGGCCCTAGGGCCAACAATTGGATCATGCACTGTGGCCTATGGCAGCCTTGTCTGGCCACATTTAATCACTGTACTTGCCAACCAGAGCACTAATTAGAACTGGAAATAAATAGAAGCTGTCATACTGTCTCTAATAAGTGTTGAACTAGTCAAGCAGGAACGGCCTTGCATTAGAATTCCTTGCTGGGCATTATATGGGCCTTACTACAGGGGGCCAGGGGTGGGTCCCTGTTCTGTAGAATAGAGAGAGGGACAAATGTATATGTGGATTCTCAGTCTGCAAAACGTGGGTAGTAGAGACATGGACAGGGTACCCAGCAGAGCTGCTTGTCCTGCCTCCATTAAGCTTTGCCCTGCTCTCAAAGGCGACAATGAACAAACAGCTGCAAATAATATAGCGCCTACAAGAAATGGCACATTATTCATTAATATTAGTAGTAATAATAATACTAATACTAATAATACTAATAATAATAATGAAGGGAATTAATAATAGGAAAATATAAACACAATGGGGAGCTTGGCTGGTAATGAGGGAACACCCCCATTCTCTCTGAAATGAATTGGGGGGCCCCCATAAACACTGCTAGTCTGTAGAACCACATAGGAAAGAATGGGCGCAAAACCCTACTAAATCCCTGGCGCTATGTACTTAAATGCTGGGGGCTGATCCACCATCTCTCCCAACCCAAATCCAAGAGCTATAGATCAGCACCCCCACCCTCCTGCAGCTGCATATAAGGACGGGGAACCCCAGAACTGTATAAGGATTGGGGACCCCCCCAGAACCCTACTATGCAGTTCCTCTAGAGATAAATAAAGCAAAAGTCCCCTATGAATCTTACTATTGTGCAGCCTTTACCTGTATAAAGAAAGGTTTACAAATGTTAAATAAGCGCCCCCACCATCCCACAGTAAGGATTGGAAAGCAGGAGGGCCCCCTCCCAGGTAAAAAGTAAATAGGAATAAGGGAGAGCCCTCTGTATAACGAATAAAGGAATAAAGCTGGGCACAAACAGCCCCCCGTGAGCCCAAACCCTACGGACCCCCTGACCCCAATGTAGCGCGTCCCGCCCAGCGCAGCGCAAACAGAGGCGCATTCACAGCCTAATTACATTAATGTCATGTGTTTGTTTGTTTCTTCGTTTTTTAAGTTGAAATCGATTTGTTGCCCATAGAGAAGGTCCTGTGGCCCGACTGCTCCCACCCCCGGCCCCGAATGTCACCTCCCTCCTATTAATGAGAGTGAGGAGGATCGCATTGTACCGGGGGGAGCAGAGCTCTGGCTGCGCATCCTGCGCCTCTCCGAGAGGAGCTACTGGGGTCTCACTGCTGGGAGTCTGCCCGGGGGGCTTCTGGGCTGGGAGAGAGCCTGTGAGAGACTGAGAGAGTGCAGGCTTACAGGGGGGAGATCTGGAGAGAAGAAAACAGGAGAGTGCAAGCTTCCTGGCAGATAAGCGCAATTTTATTGACAGGAGAAGAGAGTGCAAGCTCACAGGCAACAGAGTGCAAGGTTTACAGACGGCAAAGAAGACTGCATGCAATTAGGCAAAGAGAGCTGCCTTACTGTGGGGAGAGAGACGACTTTAAACCAGCAACTTACAGAGTGCAGGAGAGCACAGTCACTCACAGGAGAAAGCGCCCACTTACAGGCAAGAGAGTGTCACTGTACAGCTTGGAGAGTGATAGGGGACAAGCTAATGAGCAATTGCAAAATTACAGACAGTGAAGGAGAGTTAGGTAGAAAACAAGCTAATAGAGAGAAGACAAGTTAGCAGGCAGTAGAGTGCAAGCTTATAGGCCAAATAAGTTAGTAGACAACAGAGTGCCAATTTATAGACAGAAGACAAGTTAGCAGGCATTAGAGTGCAAGCCTATAGACAGAAGACAAGTTAGCAGGCATTAGAGTGCAAGCCTATAGATAGAAGACAAGTTAGCAGGCATTAGAGTGCAAGCCTATAGATAGAAGACAAGTTAGCAGGCATTAGAGTGCAAGCCTATAGGCAGAAGACAAGTTAGCAGGCATTAGAGTGCAAGCCTATAGATAGAAGACAAGTTAGCAGGCATTAGAGTGCAAGCCTATAGACAGAAAAGAAGTTAGCAGGCATTAGAGTGCAAGCCTATAGGCAGAAGACAAGTTAGTAGGCATTAGAGTGGAAACCTATAGGCAGAAGACAAGTTAGCAGGCATTAGAGTGCAAGCCTATAGACAGAAGACAAGTTAGCAGGCAGTAGAGTGCAAGCCTATAGGCAGAAGACAAGTTAGCAGGCATTAGAGTGCAAGCCTATAGGCAGAAGACAAGTTAGCAGGCATTAGAGTGCAAGCCTATAGGCAGAAGACAAGTTAGCAGGCATTAGAGTGCAAGCCTATAGGCAGAAGACAAGTTAGCAGGCAGTAGAGTGCAAGCCTATAGGCAGAAGACAAGTTAGCAGGCATTAGAGTGCAAGCCTATAGACAGAAGACAAGTTAGCAGGCATTAGAGTGCAAGCCTATAGACAGAAGACAAGTTAGCAGGCAATAGAGTGCAAGCCTATAGGTAGAAGACAAGTTAGCAGGCATTAGAGTGCAAGCCTATAGACAGAAGACAAGTTAGCAGGCAATAGAGTGCAAACTTACTGACAGTGAAGAGAGAGAGAGGGAATTTGCCGACAGGGGAGACGGAGGGGTAGAGAGCAGAATCAGACAAATAAGAGCAGAGGAAGGGAAGTGACAGAGGGAATTGGAGGGAGAGGGGGAGGGAATTGGGGGAAAGGCTCCTGGTGCGTTGGTGCCCCTCCAAAAAATTAAGGACATTTGGGCCTTTTATTTTAGGAATGAATGCTGATCCCTGTGTGTCTTATTGTGATCCCCCTGCCATGGATTGTTACTACAGCCCGGCTCCGCAGGGCAGGGAGCTACAGACTTCTCCTTTTAGGGCATTTCAGCCCAGTGATAAGTTTAGCCCAGTTTTCCTGGCCAGTAAAGGACAAGGCTTTGGAGACAAGTCCAGGGGCTCTTTCCAGCAGGAGTGCCAATCACTGGATGCCAATGTCCAGAGCAACAGCGGAGAGCAGCAGGGCTCCTTCACCAAGTACCAGGCTCATCACCCATCCCATCAGCAGCAGCAGTCTCACCTCTACATGCAGAGCACTCCCTGCAAGTCCCCGTCAGACAGCCTGAAAGTGCAGGACAGCCCCGGGGACCCCCTGATACCCTGCTACGGTAAGTGGCTTTATGCCCCTATCACCCCCTCTGTGCCCACCGATGCCCTGACGCTTCGCTATCCAATACTTTCAGTTGCCCCCATACAGCATCCGTTTCTCGTCCGGCCGCAGCTTTCAGTTTCTAATTAAGCCCTGGGGTCTAAAAAAAAATTTTTTTTTTATTTAAAAAAATAAAATATTCCCTTTTTTTTTAAATTTCAAGATGAAAGTGTAAAGTTTATCCAAAAAAAGTAAATGTGCATGTTATTAGCTCCCCACACCCAAGCCCAGAGCTGCAGCTTCATATACCAGCATTTTATGGACCGCTTTGCCTTTACAAATATCTGCTATTGATTATATAAAATCCTAATTATTCCCCCCCCAGCAGAAAAAAAAACCTGAATAAAACAAATTTAAAAATTGCAGAATTTTGAAAATTGTTTTTGTAAAATTTGCTGAAACCGTTTTTATAGGTTTATTTGGATTTTTTTTTATTAGATAAGGAAAAAGCCAATGGGAAGTTCTAACTGCAGACCAAAGGCAGAATAGAATAAGGTTAATAATGAATTATAATAGTAATAATGGTATTTATTCTGGGAGAGGGACCTATTGTGCGGCACAATGTGCAACATACCTGTATTTAATAAGAACCCCCCCATGGAGGGAATTATTCCGAGTGCTAATTTTACCAGTCCATCTATTTTACAGCCTTTTATCCCAGATCAGTCACATTTACAGAAGCACGCACTCTGCCCTTCGGTTTAATGAGATTAAATTTTATTTTCCGCGTTTCGCTCCGTGGCCCGCTGCGCCGGGGAGCCACGGGGGGAAACAAGTCGAGGATTATTCACTTATTTGCACACAGTTCCCAGCGCCGAGGAGATTTGGAACTTTCTTGTAAATAGGAAACACTCAAACAATCGTTTTGGAACAATGGAATAATATTGGAAAACAACATTTTTTTTTATTTGTTTTGTTCCCAGAAATTTCATAGATTCCCCCGGCAGTTACACAGATGGGATCCATGTGCTTGGGGAGATTTACAAGCTTGGTTAAAAATGAAAATAATTAGACAAATATGACCGTTTCCTCGCTCTTCGTATAGAGATACACACGCACTGCATTGGGAATCGCTTGTGCAAAACACATGAATCCAGAAAGTAGAAAAGGTTTATCTAAATATTCTATTAGCTATGCACTGGTTAGATAGATAGACAGATAGATAGACAATAGATAATAATAGATATAGATAGATAATAAATAGATAATAATAGATAATAGAAAAATAGATAGATTGAATAAGAGACAGACGGATAGCAGATAGAAAATATATGAATGATGGAGTGTAAGCCCTTATGGGTAGGCTCTTATTATTTAATGTATCAGTTTGTTTCTCAGTTATGTACTCTTACATACAGCTCTAGGGAAGAAAGAAAGAACAATATAGAATATGAAAGAAAGAAAGAAATATAGAGTAAGAGAGCAAAATAGAGAAAGAAAGAAAGAAAGAAAGAAAGAAAGAAAGAGAGCAATATAGAGTTAAGAAAGAAAGAACAATATAGAGTAAGAAAGAAAGAAAAAGAAAGAAAGAAAGAAAGAAAGAAAGCAATATAGAGTTAGAAAGAAAGTACAATATAGAGTAAGAAAGAAAGAAAAAGAAAGAAAGAAAGAAAGAAAGAAAGCAATATAGAGTTAGAAAGAAAGATGAAATAAAGAAAGAGCAATATAGAGTAAGAAAAAGAAAGAAAGAAAGAAAGCAATCAATATAGAGTTAGAAAGAAAGAAAGAAAGAAAGAAAGCAATATAGAGTTAGAAAGAAAGAAAGAAAGAAAGAAAGAAAGAGCAATATAGAGTTAGAAAGAAAGAAAGAGCAATATAGAGTATAAGAGACCCAGGCTGTAAATAGAAAATAGATAATAGATATTCATAACTAGATAGATAGATACTGGATAGATAGACAAACAGACAGAAAGATAACAGTAGATAGATGATATATAACTAGAAGGCAGCAGGGCAGACTGATAGATTAAATAAATCTATTGCCACTCAGTTAACAGCAATTAGATAAAGTTGCAAAACATTATATAATAATTACATAATTTCTTTACTCCCTAAATTATCCATTGTAGACTTATTTAATGCAGGTTAAATATTATTATTATTATTATTATAATTATATTTATTAGGCAAACATTAGGGTTTCATTCCCCCCCCCCGTATGATGACAGTAGGCTGTGCCTGACAAGCCACTTGAAGACTCCCCATACTCCTGGCGCAAACGGATCTGTTTGTATTGGGAGTGGAATCCCCTCCTGCCGTTCCCTGTGTAACAGACACAGAAAGATTTCTGTACATATATATATATACTCATATATCAGCTATATACAAACACTGCACTCTAATATGGGATTTCTCAGCCCCATTGTTGGCAGCTGCTTAAGGACAATACTGTATATATATATATAGAGAGAGAGAGCGGCTGAGGGACTAGGGTCTGTTTGTACCTTCCTTTATGGCTCCTGATGAGGGTCCCTATGGGGAACTGAAACGTTGAGAATTTAATTTTCTTTTTGTTTCCAATAAAGCCTATTTTGTATTGATTTTAAATACCCTTATAATGCATTGTCGCCTCTGTATACCTTATACTTTATCAAGGTGCCCAGCCTACATACCCCCCCACTTTAGCACCCACAATCATTTCTTTGCTTGCTCTCACTGCAGGCAATTAGCTAGTTAATTGGCTTATCCCCTGCCCTTTAATCTGTGGTCACTGCAATAAGGAGGGAGGATCTTTGCTACTAAACAAGTCTGTCTGTTTGTCTGTCTGTCTGTGGCAGCAGTCGGCGGTGTAAATAAGGCCTAAATACGTTAGCGTGTGTCTGTGCGTGTCCGTGCAATGTTTGTATGTTTGTGTGCGTGTCTGGCTTTGTAATTACTGATGGAGATCAGAGGCAGAAATGAAGGGAGAGAAAGGGGCAATTAGAAATCATAAATTTGAAATTATAAACTATATATATATATATATATATATATATATATATATATATATATAGTTACAAAAGAGGGTCAGCACACCAATATATGAAAATAGTGCTAATTTATTTAACTGCATCCCGAAGGGGATCGAAACGTTGGGTAATGCAGTGAAATAAATTAGTACTATTTTCATATATATGTGTGCTGACTCTCTTTCATAAGTATCTACAGTTTTTGGTCAATAGCACCCATTTTTTGAATTTGGTATTAGAGTGCAGACACGCACTTCTTTTTTTATATATATATATATATGTACGTATGTATGTATAAC